>NC_057810.1:121549556-121581173 GCF_018294505.1 Triticum aestivum | reverse complement strand
TACTTCCTGTATCGGTCAATCTTCCTCTCCTAACCACCTTAGCAAGCTATCGGTTTCCAACACACGTTCATTCTTTCTCTCCATATTTCGATCTCTAAGTCTCTCAACTACACAACCCCTTTTTCCATTCCTGTTACCAAATGTATTTACCTCACACACCCGCCATTGCACCCCATGCTGAGCTCTCTCTCCCCCCCTCTCCCTCTCACCCTCTCGCGCTAAATACATGCATTGCCTATCTAGCCCCCAACCTCTCATGCACACGAACGCACGTTGTATATCTAGGTCACTCCCTCGAGACTGTCTTACTCTTTCTTCCGCACGGCGGGCCACACTCTCTCAGTCTCGCGCTCTTTATCTGAGTCTCGTTTAACCTCCTTTTCTTTCACACACAAATGATATATCTCCCTGTTCGGGCCTCGATCGACACACTCTATACTCTCTCATGTAGATTGTCTATCTAGGTCAGTCCATCCAAGCCGCCGCCACTCTTTCAACCTCATAGTGGGCCACGCTCACTCAATCTCTCTCTCTCTCTCTATGTGTGTGTGTGTGTGTGTGTGTCTCGATTTACCTCGCTCTTTCTCGGACAAAAATGATATATCACCATGTTTGAGCCCAATTCGACCTATTCATATTGTATACTTTCTCACGCACATCGCCTATCTAGGTCACTCTCTCCAACCCGTCTCACTCTTTCGATCGCACGACGACCCTATGTGATCGGTTGACCTTGCTTCCTCCCACGCACAAAATATATCTACACGTCTGTGACTGGATCATCTCTCAAGCTCTATCTTACAGCCCTCACCCTTACCAAAAGCTCAATCGGACAATATCTCTCCGGAGCATATATATTTGTTCAATGAATGTCGGACCACACTCACTTTGTCTCTCTATCTATAGGTCTCTCGATTGACCTCACTTTCTCATACCGTATCTTCCATGCGTTGAAGCTACTACCTCTCCATCCCTCGCAAAGATGGAGCTATTTACATTGCGAGGGGCACTCCAACCTTGGATTAATTTGCGTAGGCATTTATTCCGGTCGGTTTAGATTATATTTTCATAGCATTCGGCCCACAACTACTCCAAACGCCGTTGCAACCCACGCAACTCCCCTAGTTGATTTCCCTCTGGCTCGGTCATCGCTCTCTCGCACGTTCTTTCTCACCTTCAACGTCGCACCATGGTATTATTGAAAAAACTATGTTGTTCTCTTTAATTATTATAAATAAGCTACAAAACTACACACCGATAGTCCACTTGGAATGGAACAAATTTCGACCCACAAATTAAAGTGCTACAAACTACACACCAAGGGGCCCACATGTCATGAAACAAATTTGGACCCATATACAAATTAAAAAATAAAGGACGAGGATCGAACATGCGACCGGGCCTTCAAGCCGCACGTCAATAGGCAACATACGTAGAATAGCAATGTTTGTTGTACCCCCTTTGTTCACATAATGTTTTTATATTACCACAACCTAATTAATGGATAACATGTAATATTATTTTTAGTACTATTCACCTTCACTTACTGGTGGGTTCCATGTGTGCTCTTTCTCTCTCTCCTCCCCTTCTGCGTTTAGACGCACGGGCAAACAGGAAGAACTCACGAGCAATGTTGCCGTTGACCATATCTGGACGCGTTCACAAGTCACGACACCAGTTTCACGTACTAGCAGCACTAGTCAGTATGTACGTGCAATGCACGTTAATTTGGAAGTATATTAAGTGCATGCGGATATTAACTACTAGGATATTATTTGCGTGTTGTCATGTGATTAGCACAATTTTTGGCATGAAATTAACTGCACGCTAAACGTGTTGAGCGCTCGACATGGAAGCAGTCTAGGTCGTTGGATGACAAGGAATACATGTGGCTTGATGACGTTTTATATTTAATTTGATACGGCTCTAGCAGAACATTCAATCGATCAAACCATACATTTCGTTCAGTCTGACTCCGACTTTGAATTATACGATGATCGATATAAAATAAACGGAAATGATAAACGTTTGGATTTTAAGCATGGCAATCTGAACGTTTTTCATGGAAAATTTAGATTACACGGTGGCGGCGGGGGCGTCTCGTGGTGGGAAGCGGCTCCTCTGCCGTGCTTTGTGTGTCGTCGGGCCACTGAACGACGGCGACGGCGGCGTCTTGCGCCGTTGTTGGCATACTCTTGGACGTTGGCCTAGCTTCAAGGAAGTCCAAAATGTTCTGGACTTCGGAGAGAGTCAACTGACGGGAGGAGGCGACTGGCGTTGGTGCAAGGAAGCGGTCGACGACGGCCATCCATTCCGCTGAGGGGGCCACTGGCACCCGCGCGGGGACAGGCGCTGTCAACGGCGCGGCGGAGACGTTCGTGTGCATGGGCACCGGCACGGGCGCGCACGTCAGTGCAAGCGCAGGTGCATGCGCTCGCAGGTGCACGAGCACCGGCACGGGCGTGCGCGTCAGTGCATGCGCAGGCGCATGCGCTGGCAGGTGCACGGGTGCGTGAAAGTCGGCGGGGACCTCATGGAACCCCGTGGCATCAAGCTCGGCGACAATGTGCGGCTCCCAGCCCATCAATGCCACGGGGATGGGCACTGGCGCAGTCGGGGCGACGGGAGCCGGAACGGGAGCGGGGACAGGCGCGGCATCTTCCCGCAAGGCCAGTTCAAGCTCGTCCCAAAGCGCCTTATGTTCTTGAGACTCCGGCTGGGTGTCTTCCTCATGAAACTGGAACACTAAGGGCAGACCATCGTGATGCGGCATGGCGTACATTTAGGTCAGGATAGTTGGAGGTAGATGACAGGAGAATTGGAGAGGAAGAGAGAGGATTGTAGCGATACCGGGTAGTGCGGGGTTGATTTTAAACTGCGGTGCCGACGACATTAAAAGTGGGAGCAGTTGGGACGACGGTGGGCGACGGAGCCTGGTCAAAGGGCTCGCCTCCCGGTGAGTCTACACAGCGGTCTGCTCGCATGCCTCCCTGACAGCCGGCGTAGCGGTCTGCTCGCACGCCTCCCGTCGACTCACACACTTGCTGGGACGGCACCTGCCGATGAGAAGCGGGGACTCGTGGCGGCACGTAAACGCCCACGGTTTCAATAGTGAAAGCGTTCGCCTTAACGTGACATGTCTTTTCCCTAAAAAAATGTGACAGGTCTTTGTTCCAAAATACCTTGGCTCTTCATTTGTGCAACTTGTCATAAGCAGCCTGTCTTGAATTGAAGAAAAAACTTACGGAGTAATATTTGTGCCATATCACGTGATCATGCTCAGTTTCAAGAATTTATGCTCCCTTTTGGATTTTCTGAAATTTAAGACCCAGGATTCGAAACAATATCATAACCTGCATCATGCAATAAATTTTCAAGCCGTACATCTGTCCTGTTGTATTTCTTAAGAAAGGATTTGGTCAAACATTTTGCTTAATTAAACCTCCTTTCCGGTTTATAGGGCTCAATTCAAAATCTCACCAACCAAGGTAGATGGTGAGTGGTGGAACAATTGTTGTACTTTGCAAAACCACTCAATTAATGCACTTGTTTTCCTCAAAAATTGTGTTTACGAATGCATTAATTGCAATGCATGCATGCATAAAGTACATGCATTGGTCAATTTTCTCTTAATACTTGCATGTAATGATTTATTGCACCTTGAAATCTGAACATGTGATGGGGAACAACCAAATTGAGACTTATAAAATGGGAAAACTAAAATTTTGAGATAAGCCCTATAAACCGGAAAGGAGGGAGTAAAAGGAGAATCCCTCCGTACCGGTGCATTGCCTGATATATTAACTCAAGTACTAGGCACGAACAAACGGGATCAATTTTGTGCTCATCCTGGTGTATTAGTAGTAGTACTAGGCAATGCAGTTGACAGGTGACATTGACGAGAGGCGACCGAGGGAATTGAACCGTGCTCGGCATGGTAGGTAACGTCGTCTAGTTACTAAAGCATCCCTCTGTTGTTCATCGGTAGTCATTATGGACCGGGGACATGAGGGGAATTTCCTAGGGCTGGAATTCTGGCCGCCAGATATTTCGACTTGAAACGCTGAGGCTCGACTGGTTGGGGTTGCCTAATGTGCGTACCACACACGCCACCGAAGGACACGAGCCCGTTTTTTTTAGGATCAACACGAGCCAAGGTCTGGCTGGTACGCCGTTGGGTCCTACCATTTGAGAATACGAAAGGAACCTTTTAAATTGCCGAACGAATCTATGTGTATTACAATACCCGTATTTTCCTTGCAAATACTAATCTCAACGTGGTAATTGATTTATGACAAGTCGTTGAATTAGAGTGAATTTGTGATATAGTGATCGCAACATGGATTTCACATTTCATGGTATCCCTAGTAAGTTTTCCAATGCAAATTCAAATTTAAAAGATGAACAATATGGAGGTGAGAAAACTTTGTATGTATCAAGCATATGAGCACACACACACACACACAGACACACACGCACGAACACAACAACAATCCAATAAGTATAGTGCATCTATTTTTCCAATCCATGCATGTGTGACACGAGTTCAAAAATACTCCTTCTATTCCTAAATATTAGTCTTTTAGAGAGTTCAACAAGTGACTACATACGGAGCAAAATGAGTGAATCTAGACTCTAAAATATGTCTATATACATCCGTATGTGCCAGTCCATTTGAAGCCTCTAAAAAGACTAATATTTAGGAATGAAGGGAGTAAAATGTAAGACATCCATGGTCCTTAGTTCAATATTTAAAATGAACATGAAGCTAAAACATGAATATTAAGTCTAGTACTACAGTACATGCAAATGTTGTGTTTATGCGGAGCTATGATTGTCGGGGGTCAACCCCTCGACCTTAGGTAAAATTGTGGAGCTCTATTTAGGGTTGTTTAGATTATATTTGTTCCCATCCTCCCAACCACCAATTGGTTGTGCACCCCCACCCCTCCTCCCCGGGAGAATATCATGTGCCCCCATACCTTACATGCTATATGCCGATACGAGTTGCTTGGAGCTTGTAGATCTAAGATATAGAGCTCACATGATGTGTCTTAATTTTTTTGCAGGAAACGTTGATGAGTTTGAGAATTGCACACAATTTGTACAAAAACTACTTAGATGCCCTTTGATCCCATATCCAACAACCTCGAAGCTCGTATTATCGTAGCATCTAAGATGAAGGAGGACATCATATTCTCCTGTATGTAATAATATCATGTGCCACCACACCTTAGATGCTTTGGTGATACAAGCTCTTCGGAGGCGTTGGATTTGTGACCCAACACCTCCTCGGTGGTTTGAATAGTTTTTTTACAAAAAAGCCCCAAAAGAGTTCGGCCATTGCTTACAAGCACAAAGACTACTCAGATGCCATTGGATCTCAGATCAAAGGACCTCCAAGCTCGTATCAACATAGCATCCAAGCTGCGATAGCACCTTATGTTTTCTCGCACGGGAGAGTATGAGGTGCTCCCGCACCGTAGATTCTATGGTGATACGAGTTCACTGAGATCTAATGGCCCACAGTAGGAGGTTTGAATGTTTTTGCAATATACGGCTGATAGAGTTTGGGAAATGCGCAGAAAGTACAAGTACTATGCATGTGCCATCTGATCACAGATCATACGACCTAGATGCTCGTATCACCGTAGCGGGTAATTAAGCTACGGGGAGCACCTAATATTAGCACGGGGGAGCCGTTGGATCGAAGATGCAACGGCACACACGTGGCCTGAATGTTTTATTTGCAAAAAAAAACTTTGGAGAGTTTGAAGTTGCGCATAATTACAAAGTCTACTCCCAAGCCATTGGATCTCACTTCCAACGGTGTAAAAACTCGTATCACCATAGTATCTAAGCTGCGGGGTGGATGTGATATTCTATGCCGCTGTCATTTTTGTTCGTAAACTTGCAAAATACGTGTAACTTGTGCCGTTACTTGTCTAACCGCGCAAAGTGTTTGTTCAAAAAAACCATCCTACACTGAAATATCGGAACAACACACGGGGGTCCCACTTGTCATTAATCAAATTTGGACCTAAAACTAACAAATCTGAAAGAAGAGATTCGAACTGGCAACCTAGACTACAAAGCGTAAGTCGATAGCCTGAAAAAACAAAGGTTGTTGGCTTTGTCCCATAACTTGATTTTATACAGTACTTGCGTTGAGTAGAGTAGAAGGAGTGCCTCGTCAACACGTGCATGACTGTTGTGTCACTTACGGGTGGGTCCCAGGTCTGTGATCTCAATCTCTCTTCTCTCCATCGTCTTACCTTTGCACGAGCACACACGAAGATTGGCGCTAGCTTGACGTGGTGTTATTACAACTAAAAAAAAGCTTGGAAAACAGAAGAATCGCCTAGAACAAGAGACGTTGCGGCTGGTCGAGACGGAGCTAACCGTGCCATGTTTGCATGATGAAGCTGTGTGGCTAGTGGGGTGTTTTCGACCGACTGGCTGGGTCCCGAGGTCGAACCATAGGTACTACGTCTGATACAGTATATTTTTACATGCACATTTTTCCTCCGTGCCGAGACGTGGTACACCCTACCGCGCGGTTTCGGGGTCCTCCCGGGTGGTGCACACATATATTCTTCCTGACGTGGGATGTCCTACCGCGCATTTTCTGGGTCCTCCTCGGTCGTAGCGCCAAAGCAAGTAAATGAGTCATCAAATCACGAAAGACCACCTTTCCCACCGATTACATCAGTGAAGCACGGTGGCTAGCTAGTTGGGCTAGTTCGACCGATTAGCTAGGCCACCGCCACATTTATTTTTTCACCCCTTTTTTTATCTACTTGCCGGCAGGTAAATTTAAATATCCACCGCGGTGTTGCTCTGGTGTTTGGGTGCGGCGGGATTTAAATTTGTTTTGATTGACAGGAGCAGGCGCGGCAGGATTTTTAATTTTTTGATTGATGGGAGCAGGCGCGGTAGCAATTAGTCACGATGACTCCGCGTGTAAAAACCCACTGCTCCTTGATGTGAGAAGTCATCGACTGGTGTTTTACCGTGGTGAAAACCAAAAGATTCCCCGCTCCTCGGCTGGCTCCCTCCACCGTCCCGTAGATTGCATTGCCTTTCAGCCGTTTCGCCCCCTTTGCTTCCTCTCCCTATTGCTTCTACCTGGTGCCATGGCGGCGCAGCAGATCACGGAGTCCGAGGTGAGGCGCATGACACAGGAGCTCCATGCCAAGGATGCGGAGCTCAGGGCCAAGGATGTGGAGCTCCGTGAGCTCAAGGAGGAGAGGAGTGCCATGCTCCTCCATTATGTGCGGGAGTTCACAGAGCTTCAAAAGCGGCAGGCGTCCACCACAAAGATGCTCGAGGCGTCGGCGGCGTTGCTGCAGAAAGCGGGAGATACGATAGGCCTTCAGGGGAGCTGGCTGGAGCGCGAGCGGGCCGATCGTGACGAGGTCCAGGATCGCCTCAGCCACTTGGTGAACCAAGTTGCCACACACGTGTTGCGGCTGCGCGATGCCTACCGTCGTGCCAGCGCGATGATGCCGGCCGTCGGGATAAACCTGTTCGACCACCCGGTCGACTTCAACAAGCTGTGGCTTCCTGACCTGGTCTCCTTCTTCACCTATATCTCCGAGGAGCTGAGCCATCTCCGCGCGATGGTGGGGGCTGAGCTGGACAAGGAGGGGTTGCACGCTGCCGTTGCCGTTGCCGGGCGAATCCTTTCAGGGCTCCGTCACCGGAATTCATTCGTGCCATTGGACACTGTCTTTGATGAGCTAGCTCCCGTCGACCTGGAGCGGGCTCTGCGGGTGGTTGCACCCTGCATCACCAATGTCGTGCGCCTCAAGAAGCAAAGGGACTTCGGTGGTGTTTAGGCGCCCTCTGCATGGGCATGTCCATGTCTCGGCGCAACATGACTGTTGGATTAAACTCAGACGATGCAGATCCGTCACTGTAGCACAAAGCGTGTGGGTGTGTTTGGTTGCATTCTCATCTCAATATAGTTGTTTCCTCTTCGTGTATTTTTGTCAACCTACTAGTGTGGACTCATGGACCCTTCATGCACTCTGCCAAACACCCAAAAGTGGGTCAAGAAGGGAACTTTTGCTCCCATCCCGATCACCCTTCATACACCCTGTCTAACACTATAGGATGTGCTTCATATGGTTCATGTTTTGTGGAGTACTGTAGCATCGTACTCTCTGTGCGCTGTGGACCTAGTTCTGTTAACATTGATCTCACCGTTCATTCTCGACTGGACAGTCAAAAAAGCGGTACTATGTTACATATAGGAGTAGTTGACATGCCCACAACACTAGCAACAAGATTGTGTAGTACTGACGTATGAACCACTGCACATGCCTAGTAGTAGGAGCACTGTGTATGTTCAAGTGGCTGCCGTGTTTCGCACTCCTCCGTCATAAGAGTGGAAATGCTTGCTGTAATCATTTTTTTCTTCAGAATAAAAAACAGTGGACACGCTCTACCGTGCGAATCCTCCTCCATCCATGCACTAAATTACTCACTTTCGCCAACGTGTGGGACAGCCAGCACCTGGGCCCACCAGCCATGCACTAAATTACTCTGTAGTAGAGTGACGGTAGACTAACCCAATCGAACCGCCGCAGTAATGCCCAATGAGCTGTCAAATCACAAAGCCCCCTCCTTTCCAGCAGTAAGTTGGACGGACGAAGCAACCATCATTTCACTCTTCTCTCTCAGCTTCCTCTCTTGAAGAAAACCCCCACTTGCTTCGCTTCTCCCTCATCTCGTTCCTCCTTTCACTCTTCTCTCTCAGCTTCCTCCCTTGGATGGACGCCGGAGCACCGGCCGACGTGATGTCTATGGCTCTGGCCAAAATCGTCGAGGCTCATGGTACGAAGAAGCGCAAGCACCCCGCCGAGACTACTGCAGACAAGCTCAAAGCCATCGCCCCGTCCAAGCCCCCCTCTCCGGGATCCCTCATTAAGCATGTCCAGGTAATGTCTCTTGTTGACGATCTTTTTCTCGATCTTGATCGTGTTTTTTCATCTAACACGCAGTACTAGTACTGGTATTACAACTTTCTGGGTGATCTTGCATGTGATTTTAGTGTGCCAAATGACGGTTCTAAATTCCTCTTTTGACCAAAACAATGCGAGAGGTTGACACTGATTTCTTATAGATTACTTTCAACTACTCCCTCTGTCCCAAATTTCTTGTCTTAGATTTGTCTAGATAGGATGTATCTAATACTAAAATGTGACTTGATACATCCGTATCTAGACAAATCTAAGACAAGAATTTTGGGACGGAGGGAGTACTTTATGAACATCAATGCTACCTTTTAAGAGGGTATATTTGCCTCAGTAACTTGCGTCGAAGTAATGGGCCACGGGTAGGCTAACCCGATCCCCAGAACCTTTCAAGACATTGGGGCAGGCTGCGCCCCTCAAGCCGAGTCCCAGGGGCGACTCCAAGATAAGCCGAGTCCCAGGGGCGACTCCAAGATAAGCCGAGTCCCATGGGCGACTCCAAGATAAGCCGACTCATGGTCGGCGACTTCCGGAGAAGCCAGCTATAGAGAGTCGGCTCGCGACTCCACCCGTCTCCTACCATGATAGACGGGGCGGGGTACGGTCACAGCGTGGCTGTCTCTACCCTGCTTACGAGGGGCTGGCATGGCTACAGTGCGCCATATCACTGGAGATCTCCATCGTGGCGCGGCACTGTTGCCAAGCCTGCCCTGACCTCAGCCTCAGTGGGCGGCGCACTGTGCCCACGACGACCTACTTGTACGACCCAGAGACGGCGGGACCTGCCCGTCAGCGGGAGCACAGAAGACGGCGAGAACGCCCCAAAGACGGACCCGTGGGAGTCGGCTCCCTGGAGTCGGCCGACTCCTCCCACGGGCCCCACACGCCATTAACTAGACAAGACGGGGAATGGCGACAGTGATCATCCGTCAGGCGGCGGCACTATTGCCACGTCCCCATGACCAAGCTCGCGTCATTAGAAGCACGGCTACAGTACCGAACCTGTCGGCGGGGCCCGCCAGTCGGCGGGCCCCAGCAGTCGGCCGAGAAGATGGCATCCAGAGAGACAGACGGCTAGGACCCGCGCCCAACCGGATTACCATTGTACCCCCGGGGGGTAGGCCTATATAAACCCCCCGGGGCACCCATGCAAAGGGTTGGAATCCATTAGCACTAGACCCTAGCAAATAGGAAGGAGAGAGCTAGCCCTGCCTTCTCCTACCTCCAGAATACAGCTCGAGGAGCAACCTTTTACTCACTTAGCCTTAGTGATCATGCGGAGACCCCGCAGAGCAGCAGTAGGGGTGTTATCTCCTCGGAGAGCCCCGATGTTGGGTAAGATCCGCCGGCGTGCATGTCTTCGCCTCATTCCGTTTCCTGGCACCGGTGACGTTCTACTCGCTCCCACCATGATAAGCCATCCTTTGGCATATGTCGTACCCAACCCCCGACTTTTGGCGCCCACCATGGGGCGAGGTGCACCGTCGTCCGGAGACCTGCTCTAGACGGGAACCCTTTTCCTCCCCAGCGAGCGTAGCCACCCCGGCACGCCCAATGGTGCTTGCCCCAACGCGCTGCAGGGCATCAACGACGCCTGCGTGGAGAGCTGCCTCACCGATCTTCTTGGCGAGGTTTGCATCCCCGACGCACCTGCGTCCGATGCAGGCACGAGCGGCCCCGAGAGCCTCCTCGCGGGCCTCCTCGACCAACTCCACGTCGCCGGCGAGCCTGTCACGGACTTCGAGTCCGTAGGCTCCACCGACCCGATGTTGGTCGACTCCGACAGCGTGTCGCTCGACGCGTTCCCCACCAATGTGGTGGTCTACAACAAGCCGCTCCCTCACGAGGAGAGCGGCGGAAGCACCGTCACGGAGGTGCTCGTCATCAGTCATGGCGAGCACTCCGGTGAGGGAGCTCATGACCCACTCGACGCGGCTCTACGAGATCTAACCGCGCCCATTCCGGAAGACGCTGACGCCGAGACGCTGGAGGCGCGCCCCCTTCAGCTCATCGAGGGCGCGAAGAAGCTGGCAAGCATGAGGTGCTTGTCAGAAGCCTACCAGCGTGAGATGGATCGCGCTGTGGGCGGCTCGCCGGCCCCGACCGGGCCTAGCCGCCTAGGCGCGGTCCGGCAACGCGGCGTGGCAATCACCAACCTGTTCGGGGCCGATCGCCCCGTGTATGCTACGCCTGCGGAGAACATCCATGATGCCCAGGCGGCGGCAGACGAGCTAGACAACTTCGAAGGTGAAGAGCGCCGCCTGATGACGGAGCGGGTCCAGCGGCTCCTCAAAGCGGCTGCCGCACAGAACAAAGCCGGCTGCCGCACGGAGGCGCCGCAACGACAAAACAACGACCTGCCTCCCCGCCGAGATCAAGGCGCGACGTCTCGGACACCGACTGGCGGTGTCCGCGGAAGAAAAGAGAAGGATCCGGCTGTCAGCCATAGTCAGACTCGCATCACCATCGAGCGCGACCAAGACGGCTGCCCAAGAGCAGTGGAACGGCAGGGCGACTATCTGCCTCCCCCACCACGAAGAGAAAGGCGAGTCTCCCCGCCACCTGTTGAGCATCTGACTCTCGGCGACCGCCTTGGCCGCCGAGAGGGAGTCGGAGAGAACAACGCCCGCCACCGGATCGACCGACTCCACCGATCCCTGGCGCTGGAAGAAGAATACGAGTTGGGTCCTCCCTGTTTCGAACCCCGCATCCGAGATGAGCCCTTTCCCAAAGGGTTCACGCTCCCCCGAGACACGCCCAAGTACACCGGCTCCGTGAAGCCGGAAGATTGGCTAGTTGACTACTCCACATCCGTCAACATAGCGAACGGCAATAAGCGTGTTGCCGTGAAGTATGTTCCACTCATGCTCCAGGGCACGTCCCGGACATGGTTGAACAGTCTGAAGCCCCGCAGCATCAACAGTTGGGTCGACTTCACCGAGGCCTTCATCCGCAACTTCACAAGCACGTACAAGCGACCCCCCAAGCCGCACCAGCTTTCCTTGTGCGTGCAATGTCCCGACGAGTCAACTCGTGACTACCTCACACACTGGGGCGAGCTTCGGAACTCCTGCGAGGGCGTGCACGAGGTGCAGGCTATCGAGTACTTCACCGCCGGGTGTAGAGAAGGCACCCTCCTCAAGTACAGGCTCCTCTGCGACGAGCCGGAGACCCTCGACGAGCTGCTGGTCATAGCAGACAAGTATGCCATGGCCGACTCCTCCATGAAGACGGAGATTCAAGTTCGTGCAACTGGCAAGGTGGCCCCTCAGGCTCCCAGAACTCCGGCTGGGGACGCCAGTCGGCGACAGCAACAGAATGATCACAAGCACAAGGCCCCACAGCCGGCTTCCAGCAGCTGACAGGTTGCGACAGTCGAAGACCAGCAACCTGAGGAGCAACCTCAAACCAAGCTACAGAAAGGCGGCAAGTCCAACTGGTTGCCGGCCTTCTCTTACGAGCAGACTCTAGATGGTCCCTGCAAGTTCCACAGCGGCGCGAAGCCGTCAAACCATACCACCCGGAATGCCACTGGCTCACCAGAATCGCCAAGGGAGACGGCCTCCTTCCTCCTCCGCCTGCTGGGCCGCCGCCTCCACCGCCGCCCCAGCAGCCGGCTGCCAGGCCAGTCGGCGCCGTACAAGATGAGTATCCGGAAGAGCATGGAGCCTACATGGTGTTCACCAGTGTGGCTGATGATGGACGCAGCAGACGGCAGCAGCAGGAAGAAGTAAATGCAGTAGCATCAGATACTCCAGAGTTTATGCATTGGTCCGAGAGGCCTATCAGTTGGAGCAGAGCTGATCACCCAGAGGTGATGCCGAATCCGGGCTCCTACGCCCTGGTTTTAAGCGCCACCTTGGCCACATATAGGCGGGCCGCTCGCTTTTCACGAGTGTTGATAGACGGAGGCAGTAGCATCAACATCCTGTACAAGGATACCATGGAGAAGTTAGGAATCAAGCAAAGACAACTTCAGAGCAGCAGAACTGTGTTCCACGGCATAGTACCTGGCCTTTCCTGCTCACCAATCGGCAAGATCTTGATAGACGTCCTCTTCGGAGACAAAGATCATTTCCGCCGAGAGCCAGTTTGGTTTGAAGTGGTGGACCTCGAAAGCCCTTACCAAGCGTTGCTTAGCCGACCTGCTTTGGCCAAGTTCATGGCGGTCCCCCACTACGCCTACCTCAAGATGAAGATGCCGAGTTCTAAGGGGATTCTGACCGTAGCCGGCAACTATAGGAAGTCGTCCGCTTGCGCGGCCGAGAGTAGTCGGCTGGCCGAGTCCCTGGTGATCGCAGCCGAGAGGCGGCTGCTTGATCGGGTTGTGGCAATGGCCGGCAAGCAGCCAGAGATGTCGCCCGACCCCAAGGAGTCGGAAGCTGAGGGTTCGTTCAAGCCGGCTAAGGAAACAAAGAAGATACCTTTGGACCCGGAACACCCAGAGAGGCACGCTGTCATAGGTGCAAACCTAGACAGCAAATAGGAAGGTGAGCTCGTCGATTTCCTCCGTGAGAACCGAGACATCTTTGCATGGTCCCCTAAAGACATGCCAGGTGTACCAACGGAATTCGCCGAGCACAAGTTACATGTCCGATCTGATGTGAAACCCGTCAGGCAGCCTTTGCGCCGCCTGTCAGAAGAGAAGAGAAGAGTTGTTGGGGAAGAGATAGCCCGACTCCTAGCAGCCGGCTTCATTATGGAGGTGTTTTTTCCTGAATGGTTGGCAAACCCGGTCCTAGTGTTGAAGAAGAACAAGCAGTGGCGGATGTGTATTGACTACACAAGCCTCAACAAAGCTTGCCCCAAAGACCCATTTGCTCTGCCGAGAATTGATCAGGTGATAGACTCCACAGCCGGATGCGAGCTGTTGAGATTCTTAGAAGCATATTCAGGATATCACCAGATCAAGCTGAACCCGGCAGACAGACTGAAGACTGCCTTCATCACGCCGTTTGGAGCCTTCTGCTACCTGACTATGACGTTCGGCTTGAGGAACGCCGGCGCCACCTTTCAGCATTGTATGCAGAAATGCCTCCTCAAGCAACGCGGCAGAAACGCCCACGTCTACGTAGATGATGTGGTAGTGAAGACAGAAAAGCGTGGAACGCTGTTGGAAGACCTCAAGGAAACCTTTGAGAACCTACGCCGATTCCAGTTCAAGCTCAACCCTGAGAAGTGCGTCTTCAGAGTACCAGCCGGCCAGCTCCTTGGTTTCCTGGTCTCCGAACGCGGCATAGAGTGCAACCCTGTAAAGATCAAAGCCATCGAGAGGATGGAAGTGCCCCGCCGACTGCTAGACGTGCAAAAGTTCACCGGCTGCTTGGCGTCCATCAGCCGATTCATTAGTCGACTGGGCGAGAAGGCTCTCCCTTTGTACCAACTGATGAAGAAGACCACCTTTTTCGAGTGGAACCACAAGGTAGACGAAGCATTTCTCCAGTTGAAGAATATATTGACTACTCCCCCTGTGCTGGCGGCTCCGACTCCTAAAGAGCATATGCTCCTATACATTGCCGCCACCAGCCGGGTAGTCAGCACCGTCATCGTGGTTGAACGCAAGGAGGAAGGCAAGGCGCTCGCTGTCTAGAGACCGGTATATTACCTGAGCGAGGTACTGTCGACCTCCAAGCAGAACTACCCTCACTACCAGAAGATGTGCTACGGCGTGCACTTTGCCACCAAGAAGTTGAAGCCTTACTTTCAAGAGCATCCAATCACTATGGTCTGCACAGCTCCACTGGCCGAGATCATTGGAAGCCGAGATGCTTCGGGCAGAGTGGCCAAATGGGCCATAGACTTGGCTCCCTACACCATCTACTACCAGCCCCGCACCGCCATCAAGTCGCAAGCACTGGCCGACTTCCTTGTCGACTGGGCCGAGACCCAGTACCTGCCACTAGCGCCCGACTCCACCCATTGGCGGATGCATTTCAATGGCTCCAAGATGCGCACTGGCTTGGGAGCCGGCGTCGTCCTCACCTTCCCTAAAGGCGACAAGCTCAAGTATGCGCTGCAGATCCATTTCGCCGCCTCCAACAACGTCGCCGAATACGAGGCGCTCATTCACGGGCTCCGGCTTGCCAAAGAACTTGGCATCCGCCGGATCCTGTGCTATGGCGACTCCGATTTGGTAGTCCAGTAGTCATCTGGCGACTGGGACGCCAAAGATGCAAACATGGCGAGCTACCGCTTCCTGGTTCAGCAACTCAGCGGATACTTCGAGGGGTGCGAGTTCCTTCACGTGCCATGAAATGACAACGACCAAGCAGACGCCCTCGCACGAGTCGGCTCCACCCAACAAGCAATACCATCTGGCGTCGCCCTTCGGCGCCTCCTCAAGCCGTCTATCAAGCCTTCACTAGAATCAGACTCCATCTTTGTGCCGGCCCCACCGGAAGAAGTCGGATCCGACTCCAAGAGTGCCGCAGTCAAAGCCGGCCCGGGGACTTCAGAACCCGGCCCGGGGACTGCGGTGGCCAGACCAAAGACTCCAGAACTCGGCCCGGGGACTGCTCCAGTCGGTATGGGGACTTCGTCAATCCTGCAAGCGGCTGCGGACTCCAACCCGCCGCCTCCTAGCCCAGCCGCCCTCGTCCAAGTCGCAGTACTGGTAGTCGAAGAAATAGCAGCACCCTCATGGGCACAGCCCATCCTCAAGTTCCTGGTGAGCAAAGAACTGCCAATTGATGAAACCTTGGCTCGGCAAGTACAACGCCGAGCGGCAGCCTACACCATAGTCAACAAAGAGCTAGTCAGGCGCAACGTCACTGGTGTCTACCAATGCTGCGTCGAGGCAGAACAAGGCCAAGCAATTCTCAGAGACATCCATGAAGGCGAGTGCGGCCACCATGCAGCTTCAAGAGCACTCGTCGCCAAAGCCTTCTGGCACGGATTCTTCTGGTCAACTGCCCTAGAAGAGGCCAAAGAATTAGTCCAAAAGTGCAAAGGGTGCCAGATGTTCTGCTCCAAGCCACATCAGCCAGCTTCCGCGCTCAAGACTATTCCCATTGCTTGGCCCTTTGTGGTTTGGGGCTTGGACATGGTGGGACCATTCAAGATGGCACGAGGCGGCCTAACTCATCTGCTTGTCGCGCTGGACAAGTTCACCAAGTGGATAGAAGCAAGGCCCATCAAGAAGTTGAATGGTCCGACTGCAGTGACTTTCATCGCCGACATCACGACTCGGTACGGCATCCCACACAGCATCATCACCGACAATGGCACAAATTTTGCCAAAGGCGCCTTGGCCCATTTCTGCGCGACGTAGGGCATCCGACTGGACTTAGCGTCCGTTGCCCATCCGCACTCAAACGGCCAGGTGGAGCAAGCAAACAGCCTCATCCTATATGGCATCAAGCCTCGACTGGTCGAACCATTGGAGCGTTCGGCCAGCTATTGGCTTGAGGAGCTGCCGGCCGTCCTCTGGAGTCTGCGCATGACTCCAAACAAGTCAACTGGCTTCACGCCTTTCTTCCTCGTCTACGGTGCTGAAGCCGTCATCCCAACAGACATAGAGTTCGACTCCCCGCGAGTCACCATGTACACCGAGGAGGAAGCATAAGAAGCACGTCAAGACAGCGTCCATCTGCTGGAAGAGGGCCGGCTGTTGGCACTCAGCCGGTCCAGCATCTACCAGCAGAGCCTGCGCCGGTACTACAATAGTAAGGTCAGGCCGAGATCTTTCCAAGAAGGCGACCTTGTGCTCCGACTGATCCAGCGGACAGCCGGCTAGCACAAGTTGTCGGCACCTTGGGAAGGCCCCTTCATTATCAGCAAAGTGCTGGGCAACGACTCCTACTACTTGATCAACGCTCAGAAGCCCCGAGCACACAAGAGAGACGACTCCGGCAAAGAGTCGGAATGGCCATGGAATGCAAATCTCCTCCGAAGATTTTTCAGTTGATGCAGTATGTACCATGCTACCCCTCTATATTAAAGTACCGAGACTTCGGGCCCCCCGAGACGAGCTCGGGGACTGCCCCTTTTTGTTATCTGTATGATAAGAATTATGCCTTTGAGTATGCTACTCTTTGCTACGCCGCTTGGCACCGGGTTTGACTAGTCGGCCCGGGGACTCGCCGTCTTGCGCTATGAAATGCTTCCTGAAGTCGGACAAGTAGTGTGCGGTGCCTAAGCCGTCTCCTGCCAGAAGCCGCAGCTCGCAGAGCGACTGTTTGGCGGGCAGGAGTAAGGATGAATGGGCGCCCACACGAAAAATGGCTAAGGACCTAAAAGCATTAACATAGCTTAAGCCGGCTCCCAGCCCCTTTTCGCAAAACCGACTCGTGAGTAGTCAGCTTGCCGCTTTCTATCCAACTTGTTTAAAAGGCTCCAATGAATGGCAAGTACTTGCCTTCCCCAAAGTAGCCAGACATTTGTTCCAGCGGCAGTTCGTGGAGCGGTTGTTCGGCTGACAAGGCAGTGACTAGGGGAAGGCGGTAAAGGAAAAAGCAAAAGGAGCAATGAGCAAGAAAAGATAGAATTCAGATTAATATTTACATAGCATAGGCCCTTGGTCGAATCTTCAAACAGAAGTTCAAAATACACCCCGCGGGTGGAATTGTGCAAATTAACAAGTTCTTCAAAGACTATTAAAGCAGATAAAATAAAGGCAAGACGGCAGCCTAGGGAGCGGCAGACGGGTTCGGAGGATCGGAGGAGACGGCGGTGTCAGGCGCCGGGGCGGCCGACTGGGTAGTCTTGGCCTGATCGTCACCAGTGGCAGCCGGCCCGGTCGGACGCGGCTCATTGCTGGGGGCGCGGTCGAGCTGAGGCTGGTCGCCCGCTTCGTCTTCTGGCGCCTCCGTCTTGCCGTCATCCTCCGCCTCGCCTTCCTCCTCGGTGCTGGAGCCAATCACCTCCGCCGAGTCCTCGTTGTAGTCCGGGTTCATCCCAAACCACTCTGGCGGCACCTCCTCGCCGCCTGCAGCCCGCTCAGGGACGAAGACGCTGGTATTTGTGTAGTCGGCAATCTCCGCCGCACGCTCGACAAGGGCGCCCTCCACAGCCACCAGCTCTGCCTGGGCCTCTGACCGGAACTCGGCCAGCCGGTCCAGGTCCAGCCCTGGATACCATGCCTTGACGAATTCCAAGGCCCGACGCGCTCTGGCCCGGGCCGAGGAACCCTTCCAGGCCTCCAGACGGCCAGCTGCGACCTCCAGCCAGTCGGCAGTCCGACTGGCAGTGCGCAGAACCGGCATGTCTGGCCACAGAGCAGCAACCGCCTGGGCGCCGGCACACTGAAGCCGGCGCATTAACCGATGGGCTGGACGAAGACGGGCCTCGATACGCAGAAGCTGCTCGTTGGTGGTCAGGGGGGCGTTAGCGGTGATCTCCGCACCATTTGCCCTCCGTGCCTCGCGATCAGCCTCGATGGCCTGTGTGACCGCCTGCGAGTGGCCAGGGAAGAAGTCTGCCAAGACAAAAAAGAAGCAAGTCAAAATCAGAAGTCAGCCCGACCCACAGTTGGAAGTTCAAAGAAGGAAAGGAAGAAAAGAAACTCACCGTCGACGATGTCTTCGATCTCATGGAAACTGGAGGTCAGCAGCGCCTCCTTGTCAGTCCAGGAGGAGTGCTCGCTTTCGAACTCGGCCAGGAGAGCAGCCTCTTTCTTCTCGGCCTTGTCATGCGCCTTCTTGAGTAGCTCCCTTTGCTCGGCCAGCTGCGCAGCCAGCAGGTCGCGCTCTGCGGCAAGCTTGCCGCACTCCTCCCCCTTGACGCGCAAGGCAGTGTTGGCCTCGCCCAGCTGCTCCTTAAGAGTGGCGTTGGCCCCTGAAGAACAAGGAAGGAGACGTTAAGTCGTCAGCAAAGAAGGTCGCCGGGAAGATCCGGCCCGACTGGTCAGTAGTCAGCCCGAATCTCGGGGACTACAGCTCGCGGGTGCGCTGGCGCGCCCCCGCAAAGAAGAAGAAGAACAAAAGAAAGAGACGTTAAGTCGTCAGCAAAGGAGGTCGCCAGGAAGATCTGGCCCGACTGCTCGGCAGTCGGCCCGAATCTCGGGGACTACAGCCCGCGGGCGCGCCAGCGCGCCCCCGCGAAAAAGAAGAAGGACTCACTCCGGCTCTCTGACAAGTCGGCAATCCGCTTGCCCAGCTCCTCAACATTGCGGTTGAAGGCAGTGAAGCGGAGGTTGTGATACTCCTGTAATAAGCATTTCAGACAAAGATAAATATTTGGAACTCGCCAAGAGGGAGTTCCGAACCGCCTGCTCAGCAGCCGGCCCGAAATTCGGGAACTACACCCAGTGGGTGCGCTGGCGCGCCCCCACAGAGAAGAACAAGAAAAACACGAATCAAAAGAGGAAAGCATACTCGGACGGTCGCTCGCGATGCCAGATGCGCCTTGGTGCAGTTCTGGAGGGCGTCGCCCTCGACACGCAGCTTTGCCTGGACGTCCAGAAGCGCCTGGTTCAGCGGACCTGTGCCGCCTCCGCGCACCCACCCAACGGGCGCGGCGCTCGTCGCCTCGGCATCAGGGATGGCCGAGCTGGCGGCACCGGTCTCCAAGGGTCGCGGCGCCGAAGTCGCCTTCTCAAGATGGCAGCGCGCTGGCGAGACGACTTGAAGGAGCAGCGTTGCCACGGCCTCATCCTCAGCCGGCGGCACCGGCGGGCCCGCCGGCTGTTTACCACGCGCGGTTCCAGACGGCGGCGGAGGCGGCGGTGGCGGAACGAGCGTGTCCGACATGGAGGCCTCGCCGCTTTCCCTCTCCATGATGGGATTCTTGGTGCCGGCTTCTCTAGTCTGCCCCGTGAACTCCGGGGGCGGCGGTGCGGAGGTCAGAGGGATGACGAGCAATGCCGATTGGCGGTGCACGGCCTCCTCGGCTCGCCGCCTTGCTGTAATGGCGGCTTCGGCCTCTTCCAGCTTTTTCTGGGCGGAGGCCGCCGCCTTCTCAGCCTCCACCTTCTCCAGGCGGTCGGCCTCCTCCTCATCGCGCCTCCCCTGCGCGTTTCGCTCCATCGCCTCCCGGAGGTCGGCAGCGGGGTCAATCCGTCGAGTGTTGGCGGACGTCTCTACCGACCCCATGACGGAGGGGGCGGTGACCCTCTCAAGGGTAAGGGGAGCCCTGAAGCAAGAAGGGAGTGTAAAAGAAAACTCGGACAAGATTCACCAAAGGAAAACAAGACAAAGGCAGAAACACTTACGCAGAGACCAGTGGCGGCCTCTTCACTTCCTTGCGGAAACGGTTGGCCTTCGCGGCCGCCTCCTCCCGCTTGGTCGCGGTGGCCGCCCCCTTGAACTTCTTCGGCTTGCCGCCGAGCGAGCTCGGCCCGGCCTGATGCCTCTTCACGCCGCCTTGGCCGGCCAAGCCGGCGGAGGAACTCGCACCCAGCTGGCCGACCCTTGGCTGGTGGTGCGGGGCGACTTCCCCTTCGACGTCGTCTTCAGGCCAGTCGGCGAAGGTGGCCGAGGGCCTGAAGCCGCTTCCCGTTCCTCCTCCTCCGCCTTCGGCGTCGGCCTCCATCGCCACCGCCCCCAAGTCGGGGTCATCGACGTCGCTCTCCGCTCGGTCGGGGACGAACTCACGGGGCGGCCTCGCGACACCGGCTGCACGCTGAATGAGGGGGTTCTGACTCAAAGAAACCAAAAAGATCAGGAGTTGGATTCGGCTACAAAGAAAACAGAGCAATAAGAGATGCGACTTACCACCGGAGGGGGGTTGGCGCGCGAGTACGGCTCCTTGCCGAACTGCCAGTCCACCACGAGCTCGTAGTTTGTGTCGTGGTTCACCATGTTCGCCACTTCCACGCGGGGCATGTCCCTGGTGCACATCCGACTCGGGTCCCGGTGGTGGCTCATCTGACTGATCAGATGAGGCCGTCCTTGGAGAGGGAGGACTCGGCGCGCCATGAAGGCGGCCAGCAAGTCGGCCCCAACCAGGCCCTCTGACTGTGTCAGAACTCGGAGTCGCGCTACGGCGGCGGCTCCGGCGGGAGTCAGCGTCTTGACTCGGTGGGACTAGCTGGGGAGCCTCCCAGCCGGTGCACCGGCTTCGTAGGGCGGCAGATTGACCCAGTCGCCGTCTGGGGCGACGTTCTTCACGTAGAAATAGGACCGTTGCCACATCTTCACTGACTTGATCAGCGGGATGGAGGGAAACGGATTGTCGGCTGTCGATCGCCGCATCACGATGAAGGCGCCCCATTGGGCCGGCACGCCGGCGACGTGCGTGCCGAGCTTGGATTGGAAGAATTCTCCCCACAGCTCGATGGTGGGGAGAACGCCGAGGAAGCCTTTGCACAGGGTGGCATAGGCAGCCAGCAACACCACTGTGTTCGGGGTGAGGTGGTGCGGCTGGAGCCCGTGGAACTCCAAGAAGGAGCGAGAGAAGCCGCTCGTCGGCAGCCCCAGGCCGCGCATGAGGTGCGAGCAGAAAATGACCCGCTCGCCCTCCTCCGACGCAGGTGATATCTCCCTCACCGGCGCGGCGCGGGCTCGCACGATGTTTGCACCGGGGAGACGGCGCGTCTTGCGAAGAAAATTGATGAGGTCGGTGTCCACCTCGGAGCTGTCCCACACGCGGGAGCGCACGGCAGGAGCCGCGGCGGCGGAGGAAGAACTCATCACTGTTGGCGCGGTGTGGTTCGGCATGACGGCAGCAAGAAGGAAAAAGGAAGCAGAGGAGGCAAGAGGAGGCGGGGGAGCAGGGAAGATGGGCGCGTGTGCTTCGCCGCTCTTCTCCCCCCGCCTACTTATAGCCTCATAGGTTGAGAAGCCGATGGGGCGGGCGTGGGATTAACTGCGCACGGGACCCCACACCCCCCACGATTTACCCCACGAAGTTACTACACGCAGTAACAACGTGGGAAACCCAACCGTCCGCACGGCCGCAACGGATCCGTTCGCGTGCCGAGGCGTGGTAGTGGCGGGCCCCGCCTGACGGCCTGTCTCGTCGCGCACCTGGGTAGGTAGACTGTCCTCGCCATGTGGCGCTACGCGACGGGGCCGTGGCGGGCGGCTGCGGGGAAGCGTATCAGGCACGCCGCCTGGTTTCCCGCCGCGACTTTCGAACTCTTTACGGAGCAGGACGGCCCTTTGCGAGTCCGACTCCGGATAGTCGGCCTGAAGGAAGACGGCAAGCAAAGCCCAGATTCCACCACCAGAAGAATGAAACTGTTGAGGCCCCACGACGTATCATCCTCGGAGCCTCACCAGCTTCGGGAACTACTGTCGAAGTAATGGGCCACGAGTAGGCTAACCCGAGCCCCAGAACCTTTCAAGACATCAGGGCAGGCTGCACCCCTCAAGCCGAGTCCCAGGGGCGACTCCAAGATAAGCCGAGTCCCAGGGGCGACTCAAAGATAAGCCGACTCATGGCCGGCGACTTCCGGAGAAGCCGGCTATAGAGAGTCGGCCCGCGAGTCCACCCGTCTCCTACCTTCGCCACGATAGACGGGGCGGGGTACGGTCACAGCATGGTCGTCTCTACCCTACTTACGAGGGGCTGGCATGGCTACAGTGCGCCATATCGCTAGAGATCTCCATCGTGGCGCAGCACTATTGCCATGTCTGCCCTGACCTCAGCCTCAGTGGGCGGCGCACTGTGCCCACGACGACCTACTTGTACGACCCAGAGACGGCAGGACCCGCCCGTCAGCGGGAGCATAGAAGACGGCGAGAACGCCCCAAAGACAGACCCATGGGAGTCGGCTCCCTAGAGTCGGCCGACTCCTCCCACGAGCCCCACACGCCATTAGCCAGACAAGATGGGAAATGGCGACAGTGATCGTCCGTCAGGCGGCGGCACTATTGCCATGTCCCCATGACCAAGCCCGCATCATTAGAAGCACGGCTACAGTACCGAACCTGTCAGCGGGGCCCGCCAGTCGACGGGCCCCAGCAGTCGGCGGAGAAGACGGCGGCCTGAGAGACAGACGGCTGGGACCTGCGCCCAGCCGGATTACCATTGTACCCCTGGGGGGTAGGCCTATATAAAACCCCCGGGGCACCCATGCAAAGGGTTGGAATCCATTAGCACTAGACCCTAGCAAATAGGAAGGAGAGAGCTAGCCCTGCCTTCTCCTACCTCCAGAATACAGCTCGAGGAGCAACCTTGTACTCACTTAGCCTTAGTGATCATGCGGAGACCCCGCAGAGCAGCAGTAGGGGTGTTATCTCCTCGGAGAGCCCCGAAGCTGGGTAAGATCAGCCGGCGTGCATGTGTTCGCCTCATTCCGTTTCCTGGCACCGGCGACGTTCTACTCGCTCCCACCATGATAAGCCATCCTTTGGCATATATCGTACCCAACCCCCGACAACTTGTGTTATGGATATTGCATGTAATCCCTCTGCTCTCATGCCTTTGAAGACATGTTCTAGTGTCTTTGTTCACTCATTTCTGTGCGTATATGTAGTCATATATGGAGTATAATATCGAAAATCATCTATTATTTCTGAACGGAGGTAGTAATGAAATATGGTTTTTGTTTGAATTAGAACCAGGTCCGCGGTGGAGATGAAGTTCTCAAAGTCATGCCGTGTGAACTGGAAGACCTGATGAGGAGTTCTACTGCTGAACTATCCAGCTGCTGTGTCCTTGTCGCCACGTATCCTGAACTAGTGTTTTCCTGTAGCATTGTTGTCAGGTGTGTTCTGGAGGTTGTACTTGACCACAACAATTTCCTGGTTGTGCCTTCGATTACGAAGGGTGTGGTTCTTGTAAAGCTTCCCAACAAATCTGAGGCGGCATGTCTTCATCATCATGTTTATGAGTGGAAAGACCACTCTGTTAGGTTCTCCAAGGTTGACAAGATGGTGATGGTGCATGTAGACATCTCACATGAAATCCATGGCCTAGTCAGTTATGCGGGGTTCATCCCGTAGGTTGCTGGCAAGAAATAGTCTACAGAGTTTAGTTAGTGCAACTTTGCTTGTCCGTAGTAAGTACTATTGTTCAGTACTTGATTTGTGTTTGTGAACCCTGTATTGTTTATTAGTACTGCCGCTTTTGGTGTGTGGTCAGTCCTGAGAACGGTCTATGTTAATGTCTGTCCACTCAATTCAGTCTGTACATTTTGAAGTATCCAGATCATATTTTTTGTGAGGACGGTTTATCAATTATGGTTACACTCCAATATCTGTATGCATTGCAGGGTTTATTGCACCCATCAGGATTTCCAGTCCCATGGATGTTCGGTCCATACGATTTGTCACGACCTTTGGACTATCCTGCTTGTGGGAGTAGGCAGGGGCCCTGCATGCCACGCGTAGTTGGACGATCAATCTTCTGTTTAGTACTTCAACATAGTGATTTCCTGGTAAGGATTCACTCGTGTCACATCAAGTAAATCTTATTGATTTACTGTCTAAATCTTATTGATTTAATGTCATGTTTACTTTCTTTTCCTGTAATTTTATGATGCAGGTTTTGCCATGTGACATTCATCACAGAATAAACTGTTTGGTTTGCTCTACGATGGCTATTTTTGCAGGTTTCACTTCTTATGTCGTGTCAGTAACGGAGGCACTGTCCATCACTTATATTACTGGAAAAAATTGGATCAGTCTGTTGTCTGAGTACAAGCTGAATCCCTATGATGAACTGCAGATTGGTTTAACAAAAATGCCACAATTAGTCCTTCTCACGTTTAAAAGAAATGAAGAAAAAAACTGGATCACGGTCACGGATCCTAGTCAAGTTAGAAAGCTGATCATAGCAGACCAGACTTGATCGCCGCTGTCTCGCACAGATCGAGCACCGGCAGTTGCTCTAGCACTGACAGCGGCAGCAGCTCAGTCTGATCCAGCTGAGGATTGGGCACCGACCGCGTCAGCGGATCAGTCTGATCTACCGGAGGATCGGGCATCGACACCGGCACCAGCTCTACAAGGAGCACCATCTTTGGCAGCAGCAGCGGCTTTGGCACCTGCACCAACACTTGCACTTGCATTTGGTCCGGCCCATGCAGTTGCACCGGCAACAGACTGGGCTGCAGTTCGCACTTCATATACCAAAGTCCTTACAAAAACCGACATGTCCACCTTCTTGGTAAGCATTGGCTGCCCAAGTGCTTCTTCTTTTTTCTTTCCATGTTGTTTCACATGATTCACTGTGTTGATCTACCTGTTTGGGTATGTCTTCTTGTTTTCAAACAGAGAATTCCTAGAGCAACGAGGGAGTCGTTCAACAATCCGGGCGACCGCGGCCAAGTTTCTCTTACCATGCGCAGCCTTGGTGTGAATGAACCTGCTCAATATACCGTAAGTACAAAGGATGGTCGCATGATGATTGATGCTAAAGGACGGTCAAGGTTCAAATCTAAATCATATCTTGCGGTAGGGGATGATGTCAAAATCGAACTTTGTCGGCAAGGAGAGCTGGAACAAATCAACTTTGAAATTCTTCAGTAGCAGCACGCAACTGCCGAACTGATCTATCCTTCGGGAGATTTTGATGTAATAATCTGGCATGGTGAAACAAGTGTCCTGTGTGTATAAGTAGTACGACAGTATTATTTATCACATGGTATATCGTTGATAGAATTGCAACTCTGATTGCTGGTTAGGAACTGTTGTTCGATTTCATTCCAACAGCTGCCGTGCTTTATTCAATTTTGTGTATTCGCCTTGCGACAGCATCTAAAACTAGCGCAGTACCGATCGCTTGCAATATGAAAAGCGCTGAGGTAGAACACATGGGCCCCCAAACATGCAGGGTCGGCCTGCGGCCCAAAGTCCAGAACCGTGAGCACATTCTCAAAACTACAATGGCTCGATCAAAGAGAGAGTGGAGGCACATGATCCCTACTTCAAGCTTGCTAGGGATTGTTATGGACAACTATCATTCTCTGCTAGACAGAAATGCACAACTGCTCTGAGGATGCTTACACTTGGTACCGCTGCCGATGTTGTTGGTGAGATGGTACGGATGGGGAGGGCAGATGTCTAAAGACCACTGCAAAGTATGCCCGTGCATGTGACATGCATTTGGAGTAGAGTATCTGAGAGAACTAAATGTGCAGGATACAAAAAATTGTTGGCTATTGAAGAGGCAAGAGATTTTCCAGGTATACTCGGTTCAAATTGTATGCACTGCAATAAAAGAACCGCCTTAAAGGTTTGCGCAGGATGTACCAAAGTCGCACCAAAGAAGCCACCGTCATATTGAAAGCATTGACATCACATGAGCTATGGATTTGACATGCTTTCTTTGAAATGTCTGGTTCTCAGAACGACATCAACGTGTTTCAGCGATCTCCCGTATTCATGAGACTTTGTAATGCGAAATCGCCGCCACACAATCACACTGCCAACGCCGCGACTACAACATGGGGTACTATCTTGTCAGTGGTATATATCTTTAGTGGACGACATTTGTGAAGACCATAGTTGAACCCCGAGGCAACAAACAAAGTCACTTTCAACAATACAAGAGGCAGTTAGGAAGGTGAGCCTGTGATATAAAAGATTTGTATATTTCTTTAGAGAGGGAGTATCTCTCTGTCAAAAAATATACTTATGTGTAACTAGTTACTCCTGTCTTTCTACTTCCTTTCACTGATATGTGGGGCAACCGGCAACGGGGTCCACGTGCCATATGCACAAATTAGAGTGCACAACTTCACGGTAGACACACCCCGGTCGTAGCGCTGCAGTATTGCCCAATGATCCGTCAAATCACAACCCCCCCCTTTCTAGCTTTAGCAGTAAGCTGGACGGACGAAGCGGCAATATTTCACTGGGCCTGAATCCCCTTCTCCCTCGTTTGCTTGTTCAGAGAAAACCCCCGCTCGGCGATTGCATAGGGTTTTCTCATGGAGAACCAGGTACGAATTCTTCATCCATCCCCGATAAATCCAAGTCCCTTGATCACAAGTAATCCTAGGATGGCAACCGCCGCCGTTGATGCATTTTTCTTCATACTGAATCTAGTGCGTTTCAGTTGCAGTGCCCAAAGTGCGAGTACCCTACAGATTTCTGCGCCCACGGCGAGATGCCACACTTGTTCCTTCTCATCCTACCACAGCATTTTGAAACGCGCACAGTATGTTCCTCGAATCCTCTTCTCTATCCGGGAGGGTGGGTTTTTTTTAACATGTTGTGTTCTCATATTATTTTTCCTGCAGTGTATTATTGGCTCTGCCAGAACACATGTACTCAAGATGCTCGGCCTTGCCATCACTGAATACACTAGTTTAATGGTCACAGTGAAGACAATCCATGGATATTGCTTCCGAGTTGGGTTCATGAACCAAGAAGATCGCTGCTTTTTTTATGGCCGAACTTGGATAAACTTTCTCAAGTGTTACAGACTGAAAGTTGGCGCATGAATGTTGATGGAAATAGCAGAACCTGGTCTCATCTTCATTGCGATCTTCCACCCCGACGTCGTTCCAATTGTTCATCCATGTTAGTTTTGTATCTGGTTCTTTATTGTTGCCTCGATTACTTCTTAATCCACCTATTCTATCTAACTAATCACAATTTAACTTTAGAAGTAGCAACGAATCTCTCACGAAGATGCTACTTCTAACTAATATTGTCTTATAATTGGTGGCACGTGTAGGTTTTTCAGAGTTAAGCAGTCTGCTCGTTTGTTACTCTATAATAACTCGGCTGTTACTAATGGCACTGAAGTTGACTGGATCGACATCCACATGTTCCTACACTTTATTGATCGTCTTGAGGTCCTTGTGGGGCGTTTCAATGGTGGAAGGCCACGTGGGATATGTGTGCCACTGCTGCACTCTTTGAATAGTTCCAACTGTGTTAAGAAACTTATGGTACGAGCTGTTTTCTGTTATATATTTTGTTCATAAACTATTGCTTATACACAGTTTTACAGCTGTGATCTTCTTGAAACAGGAACTGCCGAGTTCTATTGTTCCTATACAGATGCCTGACCATGGTCGGGTCAGACTTGCGCTTGGTCACAACATGATGTTTATGTCGACCTACTCAATTCCCCTTGGAGGTGAAAAGATACTTATTCGTGGGTGGTCTCAGATAATGAAGGCCCGTCCATCTTGGAGAATAGGACAGAAGATTATGTTCATGCTTTTCCATGGATCTAAAGCGAATATCCTGTTTATTGACCACGTTGCGAGATGAAGCCGCTTTCAGAAGGTTGTGGGTGCGCGGGGTGGCTCCTGGGCCTTGTCCTGGGGTTTGGCGGCCTCACCCTTGGTTAACTGTAGGCAAAGTAGCACTGTTTGAGGCATGCTTTGTACGGTTGAACCTATATAAGTACTCATACTGCTTTCAGCTTTGGTTGTTAAGTGCCCCTGCTGGTTTCAGTTAAGGTTGTTAAGTACTCCTGCTGCTTTTACAGTCTATCGTGTTTCTTCAGTCCTGTTTTCCTCCAGCCGCCAAAACCAAACCAGCGCCGGCGGGGCCGCCTGCTTCCGCCTCCCACGGCTGGCTGCGCCTCAGCACACGCATCGCTGCCCCACCGTCTCCTAAATCGTTAACACCGACGTCCTCTGCGCGCTTTGGTGAGCTCGCCGCGGCGCCACCCTCTCGCGTTGTCAACATGGTCAACAAACAACAGGAATCGGCAGAAGTACGTGGAGAGGATGATAGTAGGGGCCCATAACGTCAGCGTATGGAAAAATAAAATGCTTCCTCCTAGTGTTTTCCTGACATCTGGGACCCACGACATTGTGAGCGTATATAGTCAATAGACAAGAGAACAGCACAAGATCGGCTGACACCTGGGACGTAGCTACTCGAGCAGTATTTTTTTTGTTTGGTATTGTTGAGATGGAGCAGGGTTTGAACTGGGATGTGGCCCGTCTAGCCGAAGCTTATATTTTATGTTCACCATGTGACCAGCCCAGCTATTTTTTCTTTGTGAAAATGAGCCTAGTTTATTTTTTCTAAAGAATACCCAATCCAGGCCTACTTATTTTTCTACGCCCTGAAGGGCTGCAACTCTTTCAAGACGCCTGCAAATCTTGAAAGTAATATGAAATGGGTTGTAAATATAAAAATAGATGACAAATCGGCAATTAATTTAAAATTTCTGATTTTTTTCACATTTTCAGATTCCTATTTCACTGGGCATTAACCTAATTCAAATATATCTTCAAAGTACTTTAAATCTGGCTCGACATTACGGTATTAAAAATAGTTTGGAACCCACAGAAATATGCGAAATTGGCCCTGGACAACCAAAAAAATGACTGCAATAAATTGCATAAGAAGTTGCCATGAGCTATATATAAATTATTAAAAAAGAGGGAGTGGTCTGACTTGTGGGCCTATTTAGTTGACGCGTATGCAAGATTTTTTTAGTTATTATATACTACGTCAACAAACGATTCTAGCAGACGTAACCGTTGGATGTCAATCCAACGGCCGCCGTGTTTCTTCAATCTCTGATCTTCTTGTTCCAGCCGCCAAAGCATCGCCGCCGGGACTGCCTGCTCCCGCCTCCCATCGCCGGCTGTGCTGCCGCACAGGCCTCAGCGCCCCCTACTACTCTCACCGTTGGCCAGGGCATCCCTCTACTCACCCACACCTCCTGTTATTCTGCGGCGACGACAGCCTCACACCGCAGCCGATCCGGTGAACCCTCGTACTCCTCTCCACGCGGGCTTCCACTGTCGCATCTTCCCCGGCTATGCGTCGTCCCCTTCCTATGCCTTGTCGTCGTCCACTGTCGTGGTTCTCTCGGCGCGGCGTGGTCAATGTGGTCAACGACCGACTTCCATCGGAAGAGTACTGTACGTGGAGAGGCTGACAGCTGGGTCCACGGCAGCCGCAAGGAAGTGCCTCCTTATTACGCAGAAAATAATTATTCCTCCACCTGACAGCTGGGACCCACTGGACGGGCCACCAGTATTTCGCAAAAAAATGTTTCCCCTAACTGCTGGGACCCACAGGTCGGGCCACTGTATTTCGTGAAAAAAAAATGTTCCCCCCGCTGTCAGCTCGGACCCACCGGAAGTGCCTCCTTATTACACACAAAAAATTGAATACCCCCTGCTAGCTGGGACTAACCTTGGTGGGAGGCTGACTTGTGGGCCTACTAAGTTGACTGGGATGGAGGCCTTTGTCAACTTTAGTCAATATATGAACAATTCTAGCTCCAGTGACCGTACGATGTCCATCCAACGGCCGTAGTGCTTCTTCAACCTCTGGTCTTCTTCCTCCAGCCGCCCAAAGCAGCGCCAGTCGTGCCGCCTGCTCCTGCCGGCTGTGATGCCACAGAGGCCTCACCGCCCCCTACTACTCCCACCGCTGCCAGGCCATCCCTCTACGCACCCACCCACCCTGTTATTCTGCGGCGGCGGCAGCCTCACACCGCAGTCGAACGAGTGAACCCTCATACTCCTCTACGCATGGGCATCCACTGCCACATCTTCCCCGGCTCCGCGTCGTCCCCTTCCTAGGCCTCGTCATCGTCCACCACCCTGGTGCTCTCGGTGCGGCATGGTCAACGTGGTCAAGGAATGGCTTCCATCGGACGTGGACTGTACGTGGAGAGGCTGACAGCTGGGTCCACGGCCGCAGTAAGGAAGTGCCTCCTTATTACACGCAAAATAATTATTCCTCCACCTTACAGCGGGGACCCACCGGACGGGCCACCGTATTTTGCAAAAAAAAAAAACGTTTCCCCCTGTCTGCTGGGACCCACCAGCTACATCTTCGCACGCAGGGAAGTGCATCCGGAAAAAAATGATTCGCCCCCCTGACTGCTGGGACCCACCAGCTACATCTTCGCACGCAAGGAAGTGCATTCGGGCAAAAAAAACCAAAACGATTTGCCCCCCTAACTGCTGGGACCCACCAGCTACATCTTCGCAGGCAAGGAAGTGCCTGACAGTCGGGACCCACCTGGTCGAAGCGTACGTACCGTTGTCATTCTGGTCGCAAACGTGTACGTACATACTGGTCGATGTAAAGGTGCGCACGTGTCGTAGTAGAGGCACGCATGTAGCATGTACACGTACGTACAGCGGAGAGGGTGCAAGAAAGAAAATATGGCCATGTACGTACATACGGGCAGGGTCTCGAATGCCTACTCGCACGTACATATATGGCTGGGTCGGAACGGAGAAACAACATCGTCATCGTGTTCATGGGGAGGCAACGGAATGCGTCGTGTTCATCGGGAGGCAACGGAACGCGTGGGAGCCAACCGGCTTGGGCAGAATAGGCGATGGAAACGAGGCCTGGCGTACCGCACAATGGAGGAAACGGTCTTGTGTTCGACCGGCCACGTTCGGAACGGGGTCCTGTTGATCGGGAGGGGTGTGGCATACCGAAAACGGAGGAAACAGACCTCCTACGGTCGAAACGGGGGTCCTGTTGATCGAGAGGGGTTTGGCGTACCGCAAAACGGACTTGTGTTGGAGCACTACAGTCGAAACTGGGGGGGGGAGGGGTGTGGCGTACCGCAAAATGGGACTCCATGGGATACTGTTCATCTCCACCGTCGACCTGCTCTAGCCTCCACGGGCTACCGTCGACCTCCTCCAGCCTCCATGGGCTCCTGTTCATCTAGTCTCCACCGCGCGCTACTCCAGCGGCTACTGTTCAACCACCCCTCCACGGGCACCCCTCCACCGTCTACTGTTCATCCAGCCCTCCACACCACGGGGGCATGTTCAACCACCCCTACAACGTCTATTGTTCATCCAGCCCTCCACACCACGGGTTCCTGTTCATCCAGAGGAAACGCCACC
>NC_057810.1:121320320-121549340 GCF_018294505.1 Triticum aestivum | reverse complement strand
CCCAGAGGTAGCATCGATCGGCTTCAGTTAGCAGCAGTAGCGAAGGAATCGCTCCATTGGGTTCAGTTAACAGCCATCGATCGATCGCTCGGGTTCAGTAACGCGTAGCCTGCAGTGCAATCGCTCGGGTTCAGTTAGAGCCCAACACCTTGTTCGGGTTCAGTTAGAGCCAACGCCTCGCACACACGCACGTACCTGTATGAGAGAAACATGCATCACTCTCCCACCGTAACCGGCAACTCCCCGAAATTTTCCTCCCCCTCGCTTCTACCACGGTTTTTTCTGTCATGGACGGCCCAAAGAATGTCATGCAGCTGCGTCTCCGGCCCGCCCAGGACGAAAAGCCCATTTTCTGTCATGATTTTTTGTCATATAAGTAGGAGGCCACCACATCTGTGATGATACCGGGTTTTGTCACTATTATCGTCATAGAAGTGTCATATGTATGACATAATTTTTTTTCGTTCGGCCCAAAATGTCACGGATGTGTCTTTTTTTTGTAGTGCCTGTCATGCGGTCCCACGTGTCATGATGTACCAAGGCGATGCGCGTGTCCCTCTTGAGGCAGAAGCAATACTAGTACGTGGTTTGAGATGATGTCGAACCGAAGTGTGAAATAATGGTTGCTTCGTCCGTCTTGGAAGGTGCGGCATTGTGATTTGATGTCTCATTGCTCATTACTAACACTGGGCCGGTACGAGTGGGGTGTGTTCCCCCTGCTGTTCTGCACTGTTATTTGGTGCTTGACACATCGACCCGGTTGCACATGAGATGATCCCCACATCCTTTGTCAAAATAAACAACACCCCGATCAATGCATTTGACTCTTCCGTGCAACAGACGGGCACCTTACTTGCTCCTACAGGTGCTTAAGCATGCCACATAGGCATAAAGTCTGATGTGGCAAGTTAATCAAGAAGAGAGAGATTAGTTTGTTGACCCAAGGAAGAAACGGTGCTAAGCACGTGTACCTACGTGAAAAGACAATTTTGAGTATATAGCTAATTAAATGAAGCAAACTTAGCAACACCATTTCATTGGAAGAGGTCACTCCTTGGAAAATGCAATAAATACTAGTACTCCCTGTGTCCCATAATATAAGAACGTTTTTGGCACTACACTAGTGTCAAAAACATTCTTATATTATGGGACGGAGGGAGTACGAAGAAAGAGATAGAGAGGAGTAAAAAAATACACTTATAGCCAACCTTATAGCCAACCTTGTTGTAGTATGAGTGACTAAGTGATGACTATGTATGACATGCCAACATCATATAGCCTAACGCACCGTGTTAAATCTCCAAGGGCGCGACCGCGCGAGCGACGCGACGGTCGTGGTAGGCGCGACCATGATACGGGCTGCTGGCAGCCCTTGGATCTGAGATCAAACGGTCGCATGCTAAGTTGCTGAAAATTTGCAGTATAACCCTCCAGGATGGGATATTCACCCATTGGTCTAGAATCACGCCATGCAACCGTTCGATCTCTGATCCAAGGGCTCTCGGAAGCCCATATCATGAGAGAATGGAAAGACACTACCCTGGCGTTCGCATGCTGGCAGTTCGCTCCTACTCGTCCCCGCACGTCCTTTAATACTACGGCGGTTCACTCCTAGTCGTCCCGTCCATTCACATTACGGCAATTCCACTAATCCTAACCCTCCTCCCAAATCCATGGCGTCCCAAATCTCCCCGATCGGTAGTGAGTACAAGGTTAGAACCATCACCGGTGATGAGTTCGACGTCATCTACACCCGTTCTTCCACGACGGTGAAAGGATGCCTTTCTCGCTTCAGACGCATGTTCGAAGACTCGCATGATGAGTGGGTCGCCGGGCTAGATGTTGAGTACACCACAGTCGTGGGACGAGAGAAGGATCTAAAGGACGAAGAGAGGAAGAAGCCCGCCGTGATCCAGGTTTGCGTGCATGACTTATGCTTGGTCTACCACATATGCCATGCCGACGTTAAGTGCCAGGATTTTAAGGACTTCCTCGAGAGCAACCTAGTCAAATTCGTTACTGTAGACTTTGGTAACGACAAAGAAGTCCTGCGTCCGATAGGCCTCGTTGTAGTCAACACCTTCGACCTCCAAAAGAATCGGCTGGTGTCCTCTCGTCAGCCTTCAATGCTGACCCTGGCAGGAGCCATGGTTCATCCTTCGTACGATAAACTGGAGAAACCTCCATACACGTTTCATCGTCATGCATGGCAGCGGAATGTACTAGATATAGACCACATCCAGTACGCTGCAATGGATGGCTACCTTTGTTTCAATATCTACAAGGGTTGTATGAAGAGCAACAGCCAATTTGGCGGTTCAAGCAAAGAAGTATCGGCCAAGAGGAAGAGGGACAAGGACGAAGTCGAGGACGTGGACGAGGACTCCGAGTAAGGTGGCAGTGTCATTGCTCATGGTGGTTCTAATGCAGTGTCTACCGGAATAGTTGCAAAGTTTAATTTCAGGTGTGCTTAATTTAATTTGAGGGGTGTGTCGTGTTGAGCCCCCATCAGAACTATGTTATGTTTCTTCTTGTTACTTTAACTCTTCAGTAAGTACATACTAGTATTTCTTACATTTCATCTTTTAGTTGGTATAGTACTACCACTCGTTTATTCACATTATATACGTACAATATATATGGCCAACATCATATAGCCAGCAGTTTAGTTGTCAAAGAATTTCAGGGTGCTTAATTTTGTCAAAGAATTCCAGGGTGCTTAGTTTTATTTGAGGGGTGGGTTGTGCTAGACACCATTATTGTGACTAGCCTTTTTAATAGTACTATATGCATAATTTGGCGATGAGCGCTCTCTATATGTACCACCTTTTTTTAATTTCAAGTTTTGCTCCATGGCGCAATCCATCGATACTACTGTTGTACAAAAGTATACATTTTTGAGAAGGCTAGAGGGCGGGGCAGTCTAGCATGGTCAGTTTCACGAGAGGCGAGGGCCTTTGTGATTTGACGGCTCATTACTGCTGGAAGGCGGGGCCTTGTGATTTGACTCCTCGTATAAATGCGCCAACGACCTGATCAAGGAGGAGCAAAGAACCATGCGGTATACTCAAGTTTTCCACTGGAGTAGTACTGCGACGGAGGAGCATGAAACACGGCAGCCCAGTGCCATATGGCGATAAAAAATGATCTAATTTGCTAGTCATCTCATTGTTAGCATTGTTCTATTCACTCCCTCAAAAAACAAAAACCATTGTTCTATTCATGCCTCGTAGAGAACGTGATACGTGCGGCGAAACACCCGAAGCAAAAGATGAAACACAGCAGCAAAAGAAGAAGGGAGATTATCACCCCAAATGATCTAATTCACCGCGGAGTCGTAACTACTTCTTCGTCGCCTCCACGACCTCCATCTCCTTGCGTGTCTCCTCCGCCATCTTCTTCATTCTGTCCATGACGCGGGATTTCTCGACGCGAGCCTTCATCATCTGTTCCACGGCCGCATTATGTACCTTGACAGCAACCGGGTGCTCGATGCGCACATTCGCCAACTCCTCCTTCTGTTCCATGATGAGGGCCTACAACATATTCATCGAGGAACTACTATTCTCATGCAGCTTCTTCCAGCCGGCGTTCTTCTCCTTCAACAGGTCGATCTCGTGGCAGAGCTTCACCTTGTCCTCCTGAAGTCGCAGGATTTCGCCGGTCGCCTTCTTCTCTGAGGCAATGCTCTTCTTCAGCAGCATCACCAAGCCGGCAGTCAACTCCCCCTACTGATTGAGCTTAGCGGGCATGTCATCGAGGCTCTCCTTCAGCAACTCCGTCAAGCCTTGGATCAACTCCTTCTGCTTATTGAGGTGCTTATTAAGCTGATCGGGCATGCAGTCGAGGGATAATGACTCCAGCTCTGCCGGCTCAGCATGTTCGCCTCCGCGGCTAGGGCGCTTCTAGGAGATATCGCCTGCCCGTGAGAGATCTTTCGAGGTCTCTGCGTGGCGGCGAGTCCTCTTTTTTTTCCGCAGCCTTGGTTGCCGCTCCCTTGTTACGAGTAGTTCTCGACCTAGAGCTCTGCTCACCGGCCATGGCAACGACGGACGAAGAAGAAGCACTTATGAGGAGGAAAGGTAGAGTAATTTTCGGTTAGGTAGTTCCCCTTTTTATAACCTAAGTACTAGCACTAGTAGTACTAATACCTGCATAGTGGGAACACGTTCAGGTTTGGTACGTAGTACTAGTAGGTGTGAGCAGGCTTTCGAATGTGATGGGAACATGGTAAAGATTAATTGATGGTATTGGTTTTAAGGCCCGAAACGGCTCCTGATGAGTTTAGTGGAACATAAATTTCAAGTAGACTACACTGCTCAAATGCGTAAATATTATGTTACTGTCAAAAATTGGCACAAAATACGAAGGAGACCAATGGAAGTACTACTAGCAACCAACAATTTAACTACTCGCATGCGCGCAGTGGAGTAATAATTTCTTTCTTCCGCCCTCACGTACACTCAATTTGCATGCGCTGCATTAATTGACCATCAATGAAGTGAATGACTTTACACGCATCAAATTATCACATGGGGTGGATCTTGGTACAAAATTGCGTCCGCCCGTGTACCCGCGTGTGCGTGTGAGGGAACGAGTGCGTGCGTGGCGTGCATGCACATCTTCGCTTCGTGCATGTACCGCCAGTTTGGCTCGGGGAGGACGAGTACATTCTTCTGGAACCAGCAGCACGTCACTGTGATCAATCCACGCAAGGAGGTCACGACAACGCCTCCACATGTGCCACGTGGCTTAATGAACTGTAAGAGAGACACTGTGTAGCGTGCCATTGGTATTCTAATTTACATGTTTTGCACATACTCGAAGTACTAGTAATTTACACGTGCATTGCACGCATCAGATTTTGCAACCAAATTATGAATAAATACCACACTATAGCATGTAAGCTCTTAGTCATATATGCGTGATGTAGCCCTTCATTTAATTCTTATAGTTCATCTCATTCAAAATCAAATTAGTTTTTATAAAAAAGCTAAGAAGGCGTGAATAGGAAAAACATGGGATTATAGTGGAATGTCATCTTGAATCCTACATGATTGTACGAGTGTTTAATTGTGCATAGAAAAAACGCAGAATTCTTTAAAAGAGGTTTGAGTGGATGGGATGTTTCCTATGAAATCTAGTGCAAATGAATCATATGGAAAAATTCCTATGGTTTACAATCCTACGAATCAAACAACCAAGATAGGAAAAATTCCTAATGATTAGAATCCTCCAAAATTCCTTTGAGAATCCTTTGAATCAAAGAAGCCCTTAATCTATTTTATGATTCATGGAATTGTGCGTTGTAAAGCATAAAGTAAAAACAAATAATGGCAATTCAACTAGAAAAAAAGTTTGGGCAGTTATGATACGGAAGATTCTAGAACAAAAGAGAACCACTATTGTTTTGAGGTTTGTGCATTATGCTTAAGTTCAACCATGGAGTCTGCTAGATTGTACATGTGGAAAAATCCGGTGGGGGGCTAGAAGATGGTGCGAGGGGCCGAGTGGAGGGAAACTATGAAGGAATGCACAAGTGCGAGATCGATATTTAGAGAGAGGGGGCGAACATGTGTGTTGTTGCATGCAGTGGCGGAGCCATGAAAAATAAATGATCTAGGGGGCCAAGCATTGCTAATCCTTTACGAGGAGGGTCAATTCATGAAATTAAACCTTTTTTAGCAGCAATTGTCTAATGATCACATTCATATTAGCCTCGATATATAGTGATGTTAGGGGGGCAGGGCCCTTACTGCCCCCTGTCTTCGCCATTGTGCATGCATCTGAGAGATGAAGCGGAAGGCATGGATGATGAGACGGGGACGTTAGATATATAATTAATGTGGGTGTATTAGCTATTTATGTTAATCCTATATAGAGAGGTATAGATTGATCGATGTGGACGTGGGAGAGGTATAGATTGATTGATGTGGATGTGGGAAAGAGGGTGAGACCTCACTGGATATATCGATTGATCGGTTTGTGTGGAAAACTATGAAAGACCTAGCTATATACACACATACATAGAGGAACATCGATCGTTGCGCATGCACGCGCGAGAGATAAAGAATGCCCGGTATGAGGGAGAGGGGGATGTGTGTGGGTGTGTGCCTTCATGGGAGACCGACCTGAAGAAAAAGATTGCATGCGTGCGATAGATAATGCCGACTGGTAGTGTGTGTGCATGCATGCACGAGAGAAAGTTAGTGGTACAATTATAAAGAGAAGACTACTGTGTGGGTGTAAAAGAATAGGTGAGGTCATAATCAATGTAAAGTTGAATTCAAATATTTGAATAAGAGATCCTGATGTTTGAAACCCATGCATGCATGAATATAACGGAGATCTGCGCGGTGTGCTTTGGAAACGAGCATGTTGTAATGTATACACATTGAACAAGGTCAGACTGATTTGAATTTGAGATACCGATGGCAGACATCATTTGCCCATGTCGCATCCGTGCATGTAATTGGAGATGATGGGCGTCTTTCACATCACATATCTATATCTATACCCCTATATATATTAAATTATATATATTTTTATATTGTGTGCGGGTAACTTTAACTTTGAAAGATGGTCGTTGGATGAGGCGAATCCGATGGTCCAAAGATGGCAAATTTGAGCACTATTGGCCATTGGATATCATCTAGATTCCACCAGATTTTGCCACATGTATAATCTAGAAGACTCCATCGTTGAACTTAAGCATAATGCACAAACATCAAAACACAAGCACTTCTTATTTGTTCTAGAATCTTCCGTATTAGAATTGCCCAAATGTTTTTCTACATGATTTGCCATTATTTGTTTTTACTTTATGTCTTACAACGCACAATTCCATGAATCTTAAAATAGATTAGCTTTCTTATAAAAACTAGATGATTTTGAATGAAATGAACTATAAGAATTAAATGAACATCTACATCATGCATATATGACTCAAAGCTTGCATGCTATAATGTGGTATTTATTCATAATTTGGTTGCCAAATCTCATGCGTGCAATGCACGTGTACCTTACTCTAGTCTAAATGGTGTTTGTATGTGTGTTGTGCGTGTTGAGGTGCAAATTGTCTTTTTTTGGGTACACGTTAAGCTTGTTCTTCCGAAATTTCAAGCCGCGCCTTGTTATGCCGAAAATTGAAGCTAGCGTCTCTGTCTATCGTGCTGCGAAACTCCCGCCTCTTCAACCCGTGCCTTGTTAGCCCAAAATATTTAAGATATATCTTTGTCTCGTTGTGCTCCGACAACTCCCTCCATCTCAACCCGTGCCTTGCTATTCCAAAATTACAACACACGCGAAAACTCCCACCTCCTGTGAAATCCCGACACATGAAATGCCTGTGGTACCCTTGAACCGAAAGAACCGCCTCAAATCGGTGCGGGGTACTTTCGTAACTTACCCCACATTTCAGACAAGCATGTCTCTAAGCCATGGTTCCCCACTGGCATCCCATCTGCTCACCCATTCATACACCGAGGCCGCGAAAACCCGCGATGAAACCCCACACCCTGCTCCGTCCACCACCCAACCGGAGCTTCTTCCCCGACGACGTCGTCCATAGCAACACCTCGGCGTCCCTCATCCACCGTACCGGATGAGGATCCGTCGTCGATCTCATCGTCCCGCCGGTTCAGCCACCCCGTCCTCCACCTCCAAGGAGTTGCCCTGATGTTCCCCTCGTCTTTCGCGCCACCTCCATTCCCACACCGCCGTCTTCACCTGCACCACCGGAAGAGCATCATCATCACCGTTTCCTCGGCTGAAGCTGCGGCCTAATCGGCGCCACCAAAGAGGTTGTACACTAATCGCCGCATTTTCTTCTTGATTCGATCTCACGATGCCGCCGGCGCTCGGTCCCGAGCCGACATGGCGCGGCTCCATCCACGGCGGTGTCGCCGGCCACTTCCTCCACGGCGTCCCTCCCTCGGCAGCGACTTCCACATCAGTAGGAGCTGCTTCTTCTTTAGCTCTCGCTCGCGCTACTGCTCTGCTCTTGCTCTCGGTCCCCTGCTTGGTCTGCTCTTGCTATTGCTTTTGCTCGCGCTGCTGCTCTCGCTCTTGCTCTTGCTTGTGATGCTGCTCCGATTTGGCTACACTTCAGTCGACTGAATCGACTTTTGGGTCAGCCGATTTCCAAAGGGTGGGCTCGCCGGGGTGAAGGAAGAACCAGCCGCAGCGGGAAGGGGGGCTTTCCGGAGAGGTACCCCACTATCTATCTTAGGGTTTAGGATGGGGGCGGTGGTCGCCGGTGGTGGTGGGGCGATGGCGGGCCGGTGGCGTGGGGATCGCCGGAGAAAAAGCTCGGCACTGGGGGCCTAGAGGGATGGCCGGGGCAGCAGCGGACCGACGGTGGGGAGAGTTTTCGGGGCGGGCGGGCGGCGCACCGCCGGCCGCGGACGGCGGGGGGCTGCTGTTTGACCGGTGGTGGCTGGCGGCTCAGGGGGGTGGAGGTTGAAGTTGAACCGCAGGCCCTTGATTTCGTATCCAATGGCTGCAAAATCGACTGACCAGAGATGAAAAAGTCAGTCGACCGACGTGTAGCCTCACCTTGCTAGTGCGTTCAGTTTCGACAGCAAAATTCAGTTTCGACAGCAAAATTCAGTTTGGACAGTTAGGTTCAGTTTCGACAGTTAAGTTCAGTTTCGATAGTTAAGTTCAGTTTCGACAATTAAGTTCAGAGATGAGCGGCTGATGTATTTTAAATCTAGCACTTTGTGGTTATGTATTTTATGTCATGTATTGGAGATGCTATTAGAATTCCACTCAGGTTAACGTTGTTTGTTGTCTCTCTTGTCCTGCTTCAGCCTCGGCGTCGTACAACTCACCGGAGCTGCTCCAACGACGAAACCCTCCATCACAGCGGAGCAGTACCTCGGGCTCCATCTCCAGACGCCTAAGATCTTCTTCCCCTCCTCCGACAGCAAAGTCAGCCGGAGCATCCTCACCGGCCAACCCAATCACGCTGAGATCGACATGGCTTCGCCAAAGAGGTTGTACACTAGTTGCATCTCTTTTTTACTCTACATGTTATATATATTGTCCACTGGGCACTCGTAGTAACGGGAAATATGATTATTTTATCCTACTATATGACAAGCAGTGAGGTACCAGGCAACTTAGCTATCCATGATGGACTCTCTTGAATGCCATCATTATTTATCTCTGCGCGTTTGAGCTGTGCATTTGTCGATGGGCCTGGGAGTTGAGCTAGTATGGCAGTGGCCTGGGTCCAAAGTAATAGAAGTAGCACGAAAACATTTTTTTAGTGTAGGATTTTCCTTGATCAAGCCTGCCTACTAGAATCGCCAGTGCTTGAAAGGAAAAGTGAATGAAAAACATAGGAATTGGAAAGTTTCCTATGGTACTACTTTTCATGAATTTGGTGCAAAGGAATGGAGCAAAGGAAAACTGTAGGATTTGTTCCTTTAGTGTCTCCTTGAAAGAAAAACCGTAGGAATTCTAATTTCCACTTCTCCTCCTTTTCATATTCCTATTCATCAAGCACAAGACTAAGAGATAGTAGCATAATAGCATTATAACCGTACATTTTCTTGTGGTTTGACTTAATCTCACCATGCTTTTTTGCATCATGTGATCTTCCAATTGTTGTGAATCAAACACCCAGATTGGCAGAAATCATGTGTTTTTAAATTCTCTGTTTTGCACGTGCATTCCTATCCTATTCCTGTCTATTTCCTATCCCTGCATTGTTAGAATCCTCAAATTCAAACAAGCCCTTACTCAATTACTTCTGTTACAGATATGTGCCAAAGAAAACCTTGTGTGGTTTGTCCTGCTCCTACGGCGCTGCGTTCCACCCCAGCTCAGCTGCTCCAACAACGGAAGGGTTTACCACATCAGGGATCCGTTCTCCAGACTGTCTTTTGCCGCCTCAGATCTTCTTCCCCATCGCTAGCAGCCACGACAACTGCATTACCATCATCAACTGAGCAGATGACCTTGAGGACTACACGGGTCCGCAAGAGAGGTCGCACTCTTTCGTGTCTGCTTATGTTATGCGTGGCTTAATATGATGACATGCTACATTATCGTCATGTTCACCTATTAGACTCTGAGTCGGGTCCAAACTAATGCTGAAACTTGAGTTTTTAAATGGTTGTGGGGTACATATTGGGGCAGCAATCAGTACTATCTGTCTACTATCTGGTTAATCTCCGGTGTCTACTATGAGTTTCATGTTGGGTGCAAACAAACATTAAAGGAGCCCTTATCTGTATATTTTAACTAAAGCTATTATCTGCCTGCTATCATTGGTTTTGGGTCTATCCATAGTTTGCTACCATCACTCTAGATTTGTGCATGCACTCCTTACATAATCTCACTATGTTTTATTCCTATGCATGCCAGTTATTCTACACAATGGGACTGATCGTGTAGAGCAAAAGAGACAAGCCTTGCGTGGCAATAAAATTTCATGCAGATGTCGTTCCATGGTGAGCGCAAAGGCATGCCCCCCTCCACCCATTTCGGATCGTAATCAAGAGGAAGATAACTGTTCTGAGGGGGATTCAGAAGGAGAAGACCACTCCTATTTACCCCATGAGGTCTTCGCTCTAACTTGGCATGCTGATGTTGGTAATATCATGCATATGGTGCCTTGCATTGCTTACTGTATACATTAAAGATGTCATCTGCTTAGTTTAGACATGCTTTGTGTCAATGCCATCTGTTTTGTTTCTTTATCGTATATGTGAATCATGCAATGCCATCTTGTCTAGCCAGGCATCATATATGTGAATTTTGCAATGCCACCCTGGTTAGCCAGTCATCTTATATGTGAATTATATCATGCCATCATTTTTTTATTATGTGTTAAATTTGTCAACAATTTTAGTACATTCAATTACTCTTCCTGTGCATCAGCCATTCGGCACGGTCATGGAAAAATCTGGAGTGCAAACAAGGTCTTCAGAGCAGACAATGCTATCTGACGAAGCGCATGTCTTGCTGATTATCGATAGCTCCTCAGAGGAGGATTCAGAGACAGATGACCAGTCATATTTCCCCCCTGAGGTGCATGCCCTAACTTGGCTGGGTTGTGTTACTCATATCGTGTGTATGGTATCTTGCATTGCTATGTCATTTGCTTAGTTTAGACATGCTTTGTGTGAATGCCACCTGTTTAGTGTCTAATTACCATATATGTGAATTATGCAATGCCATCTTGTTGCAAGACATTATATATGTGAATTATGTAATGTTATCTTGTTGCAAGGTGTTGTGGAATTATCACGTCAGATGTCCTTGTGAAAGGACTTAGTCGTGGAGCCATCACAACGGGTTAGCTTGAAGGGGTTAAACTGGACAAGGGACACGGGAGTTTTTATACTAGTTCGTCCCTTCGATGAAGGTAAAAGCCTACGTCTAGTTGTGATGGGATTGATTGGGTTTTGATGATCAGGGAGCGAAACACGCTTGCCTGAGTCTCGAGTTGTTGTCTGTTGTCCCTGAACCGCCGCCGGGTCGTCCCTTTATATACACAGGTTGACGCCCGGCCAGTTTACAGAGCCCCGAGGCCGACTCATACAAAGTGTCTGGCTCGGTCTCTCCTTTCCTAACTTACATTACAAGTTTACATAGTCATGGCGGTTTACCGATATGGGTCCTAATCCGCCCTTGGGCTCCAGGCTTCTATGCTTCCTTTAGTAAAGCGCCATCTTCTGGATCTTCATGGGCTTCAACATAGTCGAGGGTGAACCGGGCCCTCCTGGCCGGTTTATACTCAGTAGCTATATCCTCAACATTAGGCCCCAGATTGATTTGAATTTGTTCATGTCAATCTTCAATACTTCAAATATCTCTTGCAGGCATCTTCTTGTATTTTCGTAAACCGCCATATTGTCTTCTCCTGTAACCTTGTAAACCACCGTGATGTCATCTTCTGAACACAGCAACAGTCCATCATGACATCATCTCTGTAAACAAAAATTAAAAAGATTCCCTTCACTTAATGGTTATCCCGAAAATCGAGGCGACAGGCGCACTCATTCTGCCGTTTCAGGCTCCTTGATTCCCGTGCCTGCCATTTTACTCTCTCCTCTATAAATAATGCCCGAGGGCCCTTCTCTCTTTTCCCCTTATGTGCCTTCTTCTTCCTCGCGACGCCCAAGCTCTAGAGCTCCGCTGCCGTCCGCGACTTCGAGATCTGCACCGACAAAGGCCGCTGCATCAACCTGAAATGGACCAGACTTTCGTCGCCCTTCTCCGCAGCAGATCTGCAGTGGTAAACTTCCTTTCTCCTCCGTCTTTAGATCTGTTTCTAGGGTTTCCAAGCTCTTCTGCACTATTCTTCATCCTTCTTTGTTCTTCCACCTGCCGTGATAGTTCTGATCCAATAATAGTGTTGATCTCATGTGGTAGGTACTCTGCGTCCATTTTTAATGCTAGCAGATCATTCTTTTATCTCTGTAGAGTACATGGCCTTCCCTGCTCTACTTAGCACCTTTAGAGCTCACAGAGAAAATTGCTTTACAGATGTGTGGTAGATCCAAATAAATTTGACCATTGTGCGAAACCTGTTTCTGTCAATACTTAGCAGAAATTTTGAATTCTGGCCCTTCTGCCTACAGGCGGTTTAACCCTTTGACAATCAATCCGCCATATATCATTAGCCCTCTCTTAAACCGCCAACTGAACCTTGCATAGTATTCTTCTCCGGTTTAACACTAAATTATACACCTTAAACCGGCACTTTTTCTTTCAGTTCCTCTTTCCAGAATGTCGAAGCAATTTGCTGCTTGCAATTGGGTTCCGTCCCGGATCACAGAGACATAGATCAATGGTTATGTCACCACTGGTGCCTTAGCTTCAAAAAGGGTTCTCCACTGGCGAGTTCCAGAATCAGAATGTCCACCTGAACCTAGAGAAGGATAGGTGATTGTTTTTATGCAACACTTAGACCGGGGATTCAGTCCGCCCGGATCAAAAAATTTCCGGGATGTCCTCGCAAGCTTCCAACTCCATCCGCAAGATATTGGCCCGAACTCTGTGTCAAACATATGCAACTTTCAAGTATTCTGCAAAGTTTATCTTCAAGAAGAGCCAACCGTGGAGTTGTTTCAGGATTTCTTTCATCTGAACCGCCGCACAGAATTCTCAGATGGTCCCAACACAGAGCTTCGTGGCGTGTCAATTCAAAAAAGGAAAGAAGTTGATTTCCCTCATGCCAAACATCATAGCCATCCTAAAGATTGGAACCAGACCTGGTTTTACTGCCAGAACACTGCTCCTGACGGAGAAAATCCCTTGCCGGGTTACCGCCCTCATCGGCTTAGCAATGCCACCCATTGCCTCCACGTTGAACCGCCGCAGAATGGAAGAATTTTGCTCCTCAACTTGCCAAGCTCCGGGCTCTGATGGCCAACGGTTTGACTGGCATTGATCTTGTCCACTGCTGGGTTTCTTGGGGCATTTTGCCTTTGAGCCGCCGCCCCGGATTAATGCAGGAGTATACCGGCAATGTAAAAGACCCTCAACGATATCACGAAGTAGTAACGACCAACCTTGAAATTGCCGAATGTGTGAAGAGGATGCTTGATGAACCGATCTCTGCATGCAGCCAAACCGGTTTGGCTCCGTTTTGCGTCTCCAATAAACCACCGACGGTAAAGTTCATGTTCATACTTTACTGATTTGCTTCCGTCTTAACTGTATACTAACCTTTCCTTGTTTTAATTTCAGGCTAACAGCTCCTTTTGGAAACGGACTAAACCGGCCCGGGCTCCTCTCTAAAAACCAAGGCCACCAAGAAACCTGGAAAGAAGAAAATTGCCGAGTCTTCTGACCCGCCGGAGGAGGAGGAATCAGATGCTGAGGTAGAACTTGACTCACTTGGTTCCTTTTTCGTACATCTTATTGATAATGACTATCTTCAGGATGACGATGAGGCCAGCCATGCAGAACATGTTGAGGTAATTCTTCTTTCTTCCGACTCAGATCCTGTACCAGTTCAAAGAATTTGCCGTACAATCCGGAAAGTAAAACAATCTCACCCCCTTGCTCATTTGGATCCAAAATTTTCTTTGAAGACACGGCAAGTCGAAGAACGTCGCACAACCCGGCATAGTGGTCAACAAATCACTTTGTCCGGTTTAGCTGATACGCCCACCCGGAAACACCGTCCAGAGGTGACTTGTTTTCCTGAAAAATGTTATCCTTTGAAAGGTTTCTTCTGATGCCCTCTCAATCCGTCTGACCCGAATTACCAGGCTTCTTTGAACTCGTCTGGCAGTTCGTCAACCACTCAATTGCCTCCTCTTAAAGTTGTCGTTGGGTGAGTATTACTCAGTTTATTTCTTTATTTGCCGGTTTACCATATTCTAACCTTTGATGTTGTAGCGCCAAGGCTCGATTAAGTAAGAAGGCCAAGACCAGCGACCCTACTGTTGAAGTTGATCCGGAGAAGACGCCAGAGCATCATGGCGAAAACCCTGAAGTTGCCGTGGACAGCTCTGCTGGGCAGAACCAAGATGGTGATGCTAACCTGCCAGAAGTTGAATCGAATGTAGAAGTTGACACTTCACATCCTCCTGCCCCTCCAAGTCCAGCAGTGGAACAACGGGGCTCAACTGCTGATCCGCCAAGTCCAACTAACAAACCGCCAAGCCCTGCCACGAAAACACCAAGTCTTGTTCAGAACATTGATTCTTCCAGCCCGGCCAAGGATGATGACGTTGTTGTTACGGGCACTGCATATAACGCCCCTGGTAATCCGGTTGCTCTATCAAAGCACACTGCCAAGGATGAATTTGCTGCCATGAGCAAGGGGAAGGGGAAGACTGATTTGTCTGCTTATACCGATCTCTCTACTCAAGACCTTCACTCCGGCTTCCTGCACCGGCTGTACACAAGTCGTGATTATGAAGCCGGTTTAGTAAATCTGATGAAGGAGTGCTATGAGGTAAACATTATTGCTCCTTGTTCTGTACCTTTATTGCATTGTAGCCCCCAAGGGCCGGTTTGTCTTGAGAAAGTCAAACCGGGACTTTGTATACTCCATACTGTACCTTGTGAAATTTTCTTTATGTCTGATCAAACACACATTAGCCCCCAAGTGCCATGATTAAAACTTGTATTAATCATTGGGACTTCAAGTATCCGCATAAAAATGATCCGCATTAGCCCCCAAGTGCCAAGTGTATAACTGGTTATATGCTTGGGACTTTAACAAAGATATTGACATGCTCTCTTACTGTTGCAGAGTGAAATAAATCAACAAATCTCGCAAATTGCTGACCTTCGAGCAAATCTGAAAACCCAACAAGCAGAAACCACCAAGGCCAAGGATGAGCTGAAAACCGCCTTGACCACCATGGAGCAGCTTAAAGAATGGTTTAAGTCTGAACAGGCCAACTGGGATACCGAAAAGGCCGGACTGCTGAAGCGGGCGGAAACTGCTGAAGCACCTCTTGAACCGGTGACGGAAGAACTGTCTGGATTAAAGTGCCAAATCAATGCCATGACCTCTGCAATATTTGGTAAGCAGTGGTTGTCAAGGTTTTATGACTCTCTTTGAAATTTCATCACTTTAACATGAATTTCCTGAACCAATATAGGTAGTCGCATTGCTCATCTAGGTTCTGACATCCGGAAGAAGCTCAAAGCTGCATACACACTGATTGAACAGCTGTATACCGGCGCTCAACGGGTTATATGCGCAACTTCTTATGACAATGTGGCGCCAACACTTATCAAAGACACGCTAGATCAACTCCCGATGACACCAGCGCAAATAGAAGAGTTGAAGTGATCCGCTGCTCGGGCTGGCACTTTACTAGCGCTGACTCGAGCCAAGGCATGGATAGCTGATCTTGATCCGGCTGACATAGCCAAAGGCTTCCCCGGTGCACAAGAAAATGGCGAAGAATTTTACAATGACGCCCTCAAACGGGTAACAAGGGAGATGCGTCCTTTGGCGAGTCAACTAGCAGAAGAGGCGAATCTGACGGTTCACCGATCGTTCTATGATGCAAACAACAGACGGGTTGAAGCTGTGATTCCTGAAGCGCAGAACCTTATTCCACCAATCCATAAGCACACTTACGCCCCTGACGTTGATCCGGCTGAGCTTATAAGTGAAGAGGCTATCTTTCAGGCCTTGACCCGGATTGATTGGACCACCAATGACTTCCAGCCATTGGATGAGGAGGAGGCTGAACCGACGCCAGATGATCCATCTTCCTCACGTCAACCCGGCGATGAAGCTTAATCCGTCAATGGCGGTTGATATGTCAGGAACTGTCCTTGAAAACAATTCCATATTTTGGGCCTCTGAGTGCCTTGTAATAGGGTAGCAAAAACTTATTGTGATCTGCTGCCATCATGCAGGAGAAAATACTTTGTGTGACCAGCCATATCAATGTCAATTTTGTTCCAACTATCAGAATATGCAACTCATGTGTGTGCACAAAAAGACGAGGGTCCTGGCGGTTTACCGCCGGACAGGTCATAATGCCCAAAACAGACTGGATTGACAATCAAATCATAAAAATACGAAATTATGCATACTTGTGATATAAGATCCCTGGTTAGTTGGCTGGCCAACTTTTATTGTAATAAGGGTAAAAGCCCAAATCTGGATTTCTTGTGTAACTCCATTATTTTTTGATGTCGTACAGTAAGTCATACCGGGTGATGATGCACGCCAGATGATCCAAGCTGGTGACAGGTAGTCAACATCAGGCCGGGTTAAGAAACTCCGGTTTAAGTATAAGGTCTGTCAACGTGTAGTTGCAAACCAAGCCGGTTGAAAGAATACCGGGCTGAGAAAATGACTGATCAAGCCAAGAAAATCGGTTTAACATAAAATTCAGAAAAAACGCGAATAAAACCATGTAGTCGAGGCTTTTTGGGGGCTGCCAGGCCCAAAGTCGAGGCTTTTTGTGGGCTGCCAGGCCACTGAGTTGAACCATTTAACAAAGCCTTTTAAGATGGACCTCCAACTAACCAATCACCGTTTTAACTTTGACAAGTGCAGGGTCTCAATGAGAGTAACTGTCAAACGTTCGGAGGGCCGTGCCAGGATGACCTGGATAGGAGTGTCTTACTTGATGAAGGCAGGTTAACCCGGGGTTTTAGGTAAATATACCAGGCTTCCAAGCTGTGGGTCGATACCCAGCTACAAGGGTCCATTCAAACTCCTTGGTATTGGAACAAGGAGCATCCAAGTAACGTGATGAGTTGTGCTCATTAGGTGCCTATGTTTGAGTTGTGCATAGCATCTAGACTCTCTTTGGCCCATTGGGTGTGAAGCTCCCAAGCTTTGTGGCGTGATAGCCAGTTTAATAGGTAGTACTCCGCTTTGTCAGCTGAAGCCCCCATGTAGCTCAAAGAATATTTGAGAAAAAACAGCAGAGGCCCAGCTTTAGAGCAAGGATGCTGATTTATGTATTGATGATAATATATACATTGTCAAAATATGTACATAAAAAGAGCCTATGGCTAAAGTGTAGTAAGGTCGGAGGAGAGCTATGTTCGAGGGCCGCTGGGTCTCCTCCTCAGAGTTGCGTGAGTCATCTCGAACGTCAATGAGGTAGTATGATCCGTTGTGCAGATTCTTGCTGACCACAAAGGGCCCTTCCCAAGGCGGGGATAACTTGTGCATGTCAGTCTGATCCTGGATAAGTCGGAGCACCAAGTCACCTTCTTGAAAGGTTCTCGTCTTAACCCGGCGGCTGTGATAACGCCGTAGGTCTTGTTGATAAACCGCCGATCGTGCCAAAGCCATATCCCGCTTCTCATCTAACAGGTCCAGTGCCTCTTGGCGGGCTTGCTCGTTGTCCGCTTCAACATAATTAGCAACCCGGGGCGAATCATGACGTATATCACTTGGGAGAACCGCCTCTGCCCCGTATACCATAAAGAAAGGCGTGTAGCCTGTTGATCGATTGGGTGTGGTGTTGATACTCCACAACACAGAAGGTAATTCTTCCACCCAACAACCCGGCGTTCGCTTCAAGGGAATCATGAGCCGAGGTTTAAGACCCTTTAAAATTTCTTGATTAGCTCGCTCTGCTTGACCGTTGGATCGAGGGTGCGCCACAGATGCTAGGTCCAGCCGGATGTGCTCTCTATGACAGAAATCCTCCATCTCACCTCTGGAAAGGTTGGTACCATTATCTGTGATGATGCTGTGTGGAAAGCCAAAACGGAAAATAATATTTTTGAGAAAGTGAACCGCCGTAGCTGCATCACATGTGCTAACAGGCTCCGCTTCAACCCACTTGGTGAATTTATCAACTGCCACCAACAGGTGGGTCTTCTTGTCCGAGGAACGTTTAAAGGGTCCCACCATATCAAGCCCCCAAGTAGCAAAAGGCCAAGTGATAGGAATCATCCGTAGTTCCTGAGCCGGAACATGAGCTCTGCGTGAAATTTTTTGACAAGCATCACATCGCTTTACCAGATCCTCCGCATCAGCATGAGCTGTCAACTAGTAAAACTCATGACGAAAAGCTTTTGCAACTAGGGACTTTGAACCGGCATGATGACCACAATCCCCTTCATGAATTTCCCGTAGGATCGCTTGGCCTTCTTCCGGAGAAACACAACGCTGAAATACGCCTGAAACGCTACAGCGGTGTAACTCGCCATTGTGAATAACCATGGATTTGGATCGCCGGACAATCTGTCGGGCCAGGATTTCATCATTTGGTAGCTCACCCTGGCTCATATACGCCAGATATGGAACCGTCCAATCTGGCACAACATGTAAAGCGGCCACCAACTGAGCCTCCGGATCAGGAACAGCCAAATCCTCTTTTGTTGGCAACTTAACAGACGGGTTATGCAAGATATCTAAAAAGGTGTTAGGAGGTACTGGTTTACGCTGAGATCCAAGCCGGCTCAAAGCGTCTGCTACTTCGTTCTTGCGTCGATCAATATGCTCAACCTGATATCCTTTGAAATGACCCGCCACAATATCTACCTCACGCATGTAAGCCGCCATGAGTGGATCCTTAGAATCCCAAGTACCAGAAACTTGCTGAGCCACCAGATCAGAATCTCCGAAACAACAAACCCAACTTAAGTTCATCTCTTTAGCCACACAGAGACCATGAAGTAGAGCTTCATACTCAGCTGCATTGTTAGTACAAGGAAACATCAAGCAGAGGACATAGCAAATTTTATCACCTCAAGGGGAAGTAAGGACAACTCCAGCCCCCGAGCCTTCCACCTGTCTTGATCCATCGAAATGAATAGTCCAGTATGTATTATCCGGCTTCTCTTCCGGTGCTTGCAACTCGGTCCAGTCATTGATAAAGTCCACAAGAGCCTGAGACTTGATGGCTGTTCGAGGTACATATTTCAAACCGTGTGGAGCAAACTCAATTGCCCACTTTGCAACCCGGCCAGTTGCTTCTCTGTTTTGGATGATATTGCCCAAGGGGGCAGAACTAACCACTGTGATGGGGTGACCTTGAAAATATTGCTTGAGCTTTCGACTGGCCATAAAAACCCCATACACCAACTTCTGCCAATGCGGATAGCATTGTTTTGACTCGATCAGAACTTCACTGATGTAGTATACCGGTCGTTGAACCGGATATTCCTTCCCAGCCTCTTTACACTCCACCACAATTGCCACACTGACCGCTCGGGCATTGGCAGCCACATATAATAGTAAAGGCTCATGATCAACTGGGGCTGCAAGAACTGGCGGTTCAACCAACTGCTGCTTTAACTCCTCAAAGGCCGCATTGGCCGCATCACTCCAAACGAAATCATCCGTCTTCTTCAGCATCTGATACAAAGGAATGGCCTTCTCACCCACACGACTGATAAACCGGCTGAGGGCTGCAATCCGGCCTGCTAGACGCTGAACATCATTGATACATGTCGGTTTAGCCAAGGATGTGATTGCCTTGATCTTTTTCGGATTAGCCTCAATGCCCCTGTTAGACACAAGAAAACCGAGCAGCTTGCCTGCCGGAACACCAAAGACACACTTATCCGGGTTAAGCATCATCTTGTAAACCCGAAGGTTGTCAAACATCTCCTTGAGATCAGCTATCAATGTCTCCTTTTTCCTTGATTTTACCACAATGTCATCCACATAAGCATGAACATTACACCCAATCTGCGTGTGAAGACAATTTTGCACACAACGCTGATAAGTTGCCTGAGCACTCTTGAGCCCAAAGGGCATAGAAACATAGCAGAAGGCTCCAAAGGGAGTGATGAAGGGTGTCTTCTCCTGGTCCTTAACTGCCATTTTAATCTGATGATATCCTGAATAAGCATCCAAAAAACTCAGGTGCTCACAACCCGCCATTGCATCAATGATCTGATCAATACGCGGGAGAGCAAAAGGATCGGCCAGGAAAGCCTTGTTTAAGTCCGTGTAGTCCACACACATACGCCAAGTCCCGTTTTTCTTAAGAACCAGCACCGGATTAGCCAACCATTCAGGATGAAACACTTCAATGATAAAACCAGCAGCCAACAGCCGGGCTACCTCCTCCCCAATTGCCTTGCGTCTCTCTTCATTAAAGCAACGAAGAAATTGCTTGACCGGTTTAAACTTTGGATCAATATTAAGAGTGTGCTCAGTGAGTCCCCTCGGTACACCTGGCATGTCAGAAGGCTTCCATGCAAAAATGTCCCGGTTCTCACGGATGAACTCGATGAGCGCGCTTTCCTATTTTGGATCCAGATTGGTGCTGATGCTGAACTGCTTGGACGAATCGCCAGGTATGAAGTCAACAAGCTTAGTCTCATTAGCCGGTCTGAAATGTAGGGTTGGGTCATGCTTAGTGGTGGGCTTCTTTAGAGGGGTCATATCTGCCGGATCAACATTCTCCTTTTAAAACTTTAACTCCTCTGTAGCACAAACCGACTCATCATAAGCCGCATCACTTTCTTCGCAATCCAAAGCGATTTTTCGAATTCCATGAACCGTGATGGTTCCTTTGTGACTCGGCATCTTGAGCTGCAAGTAAATATAACAAGGCCTCGCCATGAATTTTGCATAAGCTGGTCGCCCAAACAGTGCGTGATACAGGCTCTGGATTCTCACCACCTCAAAAGTCAATGTCTCAAACCGGGAATCATGTTCATCACCAAACACAACTTCCAAGGCAATCTTGCCCACTAGATATGCCGACTTTCCTGGTACCACACCATGGAAAACAGTATTGGACGGTTTAAGATTCTTATATGTCAGCCCCATGCGGCAGAATGTCTCATAATACAGAATATTGATACTGCTTCCTCCATCCATGAGTACTTTGGTGAACCTGTAACCTCCCACCTGAGGTGCCACCACCAGAGCTAGTTGACCCGGATTGTCAATCCGGGGCAGATGATCATCTCTACTCCACACAATAGGCTGTTCCGACCACCGCGGATAATGTGGAACTGCCGGTTCAACCGCATTGACTGCCCTCTTGTGCAGCTTCTGATCACGCTTGCACAGACTAGTGGTGAACACATGATATTGCCCACCATTCAACTACTTCGGGTGACTCTGGTAACCCGACTGCTATTGATTCCCTTGATTACTCTGTTGGTTATTACCACCTTGGTTGCTTTGGTTGCCATGATTATTCTCAAACCCAGAGCCTGAACCGCCGCCACCATGAAAACCTGGACCTGAACCGCACGACGGACCCTGATCATACCGGAAAAGATCAGAATTTTTGAACTCCTTCATAATGTTACAATCCTTCCAGAGATGTGTTGCAGGGGCCTCCTTGGTCCCATGCTTTGGACAGGGCTGATTCAACAAGCGCTCCAGATTCATCGCCCCACTGTGCTGGGGCAGTTTACCCTTACGACGCTGCACATTAGCATTAGCCACAAAATCTGAATCCGCTTTTCGCTTACCATTATTCCCATAGCCTCCCTGGTTGTGCTGCTGTCCCTTCACACCGCCATTCTTCTTTCCCTTCTCCGGTTTCTCATTATCAGAATCGGGATCCTTGGTATTATCAGAATCGGCATACTTTACCAAGGCTGCCATGAGGGTTCCCAGGTCGTTGCAGTGGCGCTTGAGCCGTCCTAACTTCTCCTTTAGTGACTTAAACCGGCAATTACGCTCCAGTGTGATAATTTCTTGGCCAACGTTAATTCGGTCGGACGAGTGCAAAACTTCGGAGACCTGGCGCACCCAATGAGTTGTGGACTCGTTCTCTCCCTAAACACAAGCGTCCAGATCTACAATGGACATGGGCTGTTTGCACGTGTCTTTAAAATTGGCTATAAACCGGGCCTTCAGCTGATCCCATGACTCAATGGAATTAGCTGGCAGATTTTTCAACCAAGTGCGGGTTGTTCCTTCCAACATCATCGTGAAGTACTTTGCACAAGTTGCTTCATCTACATCCAGCATCTCCATTGCCATCTCATAAGTCTCGACCCACTCCTCAGGCGGCTGATCCGCCGTGTAATTAGGCACTTTGCATGGACCCTTGAAATCCTTGGGTAGACGCACGTTACAGAGAGCCGGAATAAGGCACGACACTCCCCAAGTACTGAAAGCAAGCCCAGTGCCTCTGTCAACCAACACTGCTGGCTGAACCGGGGCGGGTTGATAACGACCCAAAGCATCATCCCTTCGTGCCCTGCCATGATCCACCACATCCTGAGCATTGCGACGCCGCGCGCTGCTAGATACCTCTGGTTCGTCCATCCGCCTGCTATAACTTGGGCTTGGTTGAGGGGTTGAATGAATTCTATCCCGGCTATATGAATAAGCTTGTTGCTGCACTACGGCGGTTTGAAGAAGATCTCTCGTCCGTCGTGTCTCAACTGCTTCTATTGAATCCCCCTCCATTGGAATGGCTGCCAAGTGTGAGGCCGCAGCAATCATGTTATCTAAAGGGCTCGAAAAGTGACCTGGTGGTGTAGGCACGTACTGCGGCTGGTTAACTGTCCGTCGGGGTAGCTCCGTTGCTCGTAGCTGATTCGGAGCAATCCTAGGCGCTTCAGCTTGGTTTGCGGCTGCCGGATTGCTCGGCCCAGCGCCTGGCGTCTGAAAGAGATTTAACCCTTCGTAAACCAGCGACAGGCACGACCGGTACTTCCTTTGTATCACATCCTCTGATGCGGTTCGATCTAGCATGAGCCGGTAATTCTGTGCTTGTATCTGCTGTGATTGTGCATTCAAAGCGGCCTGTTCCTCAGCCATCCTATTATCCTCAGCCACTAGGTCCTCCTTAGCCTGCGTAATTTGCTCCTGCAGTCTCGCCACTTTCGCATTGTGTTGATCCTGCATCTCTGGGGTGACTGTCGCGGTTAACAAGGTCACCCAAGCGTCCATCAAACCGGAGAGGACTTGCGCCGGTCGGTGCGTCAAGGTACCTTCCGCGGCCGCTGATCTGGTATTCATGGCTATGGTAGATGAAGACTGCAACGCGGGCTGCGTGCCGGCCATGTAAATAGCAACCCAGCTCGGCGCTTCAAGGAGGTCCGAAATACTGTTGCCATCGGAATATCCATCGAATATACCGCCATGAATCTGGTATAAGGACTCGGTTTCGCCAGTGGATGACTCGCCGTCGGAATATAGGGCCGTCTCGCCCTCAGACACCGGTTCAGATCCGATCCCATGGACACATCCTACGAACGCACGCTTCACGGCGGGCTTAACCCGGGCTGGACTCGCACGCTGAGCCGTCTCGACGAGGTCGGTGCAGATGTCTGGCTCAGGGCTTGGTTCGTCGATCTTGCCGATGAAGACATGAATTCCACTGAAGGGGACCCGGTACCCGTACTCGATTGACCCGGCCTCGGGGGCCCATCCTTTGTCGTTGATGTAGAGCTCGCCGTGATGACTTTTGGTCATCCGGCCGATCACGTACCCCTTAAGTCCTTCAGAGCAGCCCTTCAAGAACTCGACACCATCGTGCGATAGCCCCACGGTGGGCGCCAACTGTCGTGGAATTATCACGTCAGATGTCCTTGTGAAAGGACTTAGTCATGGAGCCATCGCAACAGGTTAGCTTGAAGGAGTTAAACCGGACAAGGGACACGGGAGTTTTTATACTAGTTTGGCCCCTTCGATGAAGGTAAAAGCCTACGTCTAGTTGTGATGGGATTGATTGGGTTTCGATGATTAGGGAGCGAAACACGCTTGCCTGAGTCTCGAGTTGTTGTCAGTTGTCCCTGAACCGCCGCCAGGTCGTCCCTTTATATACACAGGTTGACGCCCGGCCGGTTTACAGAGCCTCGAGGCCGACTCATACAAAGTGTCCGGCTCGGTCTCTCCTTTCCTAACTTACATTACAAGTTTAAATAGTCATGGCGGTTTACCGATATGGGCCCTAATCCGCCCTTGGGCTTCAGGCTTCTACGCTTCCTTTAGTAAAGCGCCATCTTCTGGATCTTCATGGGCTTCAACATAGTCGAGGGTGAACCGGGCCCTCCTGGCAGGTTTATACTCAGTAGCTATATCCTCAACACAAGGCATTATGTATGTGAATTATGCAATGACATGCTATTTAGGCAAGCGTCATATATGTGAATTATATCATGCCGTCCTTTTTTTGTATTTCTCATTGCTTTTGTCGACAATGTTTGTATATTCAACTGCTCTTCCTGTGCATCAGCCATTTGAATTGGTGATGGAGAAATCTGGAGTGAAAACAAGGTCTTCAGAGCAGACAATGCTACCTGCTGAAGCAAATATCTTGCTGGTTACAGATAGCTCTTCAGAGGAGGATTCAGAGGCAGATGACCAGTCCTATTATCCCCCTGAGGTGTATGCTCAAACTTGGCAGGGTTATATTACTCATATAATGCATATGTTGTATTGCAATGCTTATTTTTTACATCACATACACAATATTGAATGCCATCTCCTTAGTTGACACATCAGATATGCAATTGCCCTCTGCTCACTTCCTTAGTATATAAATCATATATTTGAATTATGTCATGCCATGATGTTTACATAGACAGCATGTATCTGAATTATGGCATGCCAACCCATTTTCTAAAGACATAATATAGTTATATCATCTCATCCTGTTTACATAGTCATCATATTTTAAATTATGTCATTCTATCCGTGAATTATATCATGCCATGATGTTTCCATCGACGACATGTTTGTGATTTATGGCATGCCAACCACTTTAATAGACACATCGTATAGTCATATCATGTCATCCAGTTTACATAGTCATCATATCTTGAAGTATGTCATTCTATCCTGTTTAGGTAGCCATCATACATGTGAAATTGTGTCATGCTATCCTGTTTAATTAGCCATCATATATGTGAAATTATGTCCTGCTATTCTGTTTGCTTAGACAACATAAATGTGAATTATTTCATGCCCTGTTTTCTTCCCTACTATCCATTGCACCTGTCTATCTTACAATGTATGTACATTCAATTACTTTTCTTGTTTATCAGCCATTTCAATTGGAGGGAGTGTCAGGACCCCGACTCAATGCCACATCGATCTAGCATGTAACACCTCATATCACTTTGCGGCCTCACGCACGGTATTCCCACGGGTGTCGCCTTGCCTTTTCCCGGGACCGTTTGCGCCTTTTGGCACACGTATATGATAGTGTCGCTAGCATCCATATGATAAGGAGCCCGGGCTGACATGGCTAGTCGTAAACCCAAAGTGGCACAAACTTACAGGGACAGGCATCCATGACCCAGCATCGAACGTGTCGGTCATCAGCGAGTGAATCCAGGCTGTAGCACTGGGCTAGCAGGACTCCGGTGAACCGGGCTGTAGCGGGCTAACAGGACTCCGGTATTCATCGCGTGACATTTCCCCGAAGGGATAGACACAGGAACGAAGAAGGACACATGCCGGCCAGCCTAAGTGTTCCAGAGCAGTAGCAAGCTACCATGGCTCGGTGGAAACACTAGGAGACATTTCCCGGTAAGAGAGGCTACTAAAGATAAACAACTAGATAGTCAGATCCCACACATACCAAGCATTTCAATAACATACACACAATATGCTCGATATGTGCAAACACAACATGGCATCACAACATGACTCTACGACTCAAGTATTTATTCAATAGGCTCCGAGGAGCGAGATATTACAAACATGAGTCTCATGACCCAACATTCAGAGCATACAAATCAAAACACAAGCGGAAGCTATCATGTCTGAGTACAGACATCTATAAATGGAAAAGGCTGAGAAGCCTGACTATCTACCAAATCCTGCCGAGGCACAAGATCATAGCTGAGGTAACAAGCTAAACATTGAAGTCCACGTGGAACTACTAGCGAGACCGAAGTCTCTCTGCAAAAACATAAAATAGGCAAACGTGAGTACAAATGTACCCAGCAAGACTTATATCAGAACTAACTACATATGCATCATTATCAACAAAGGGGATGGTGGGGTTTAACTGCAGCAAGCCAGCTTTGACTCGGTGGCTATTCTGAACTACGACTGCAAGTAACTCTTTTGAGGTGGCGCACACGAGTCCACATATTCACCATATCAATACACCACTATGGATCCGCTCCCGTCTCCCTACGAGAACGCCATCCATAGCACTCACGCTTATCTTGCGTATTTTAGAGTATCCACTTTCACTTGTCTATGAACTGATATAAGCAACCCAGAAGTCCTTTTCCGCGGACACGGCTATTCGAATAGATGATGTTAACCCTGCAGGGGTGTACTTCTTCACACACGCTCTCACCACTTACCGTCGTTTACACGACATGTACTCGGCAACCTTCAAGCGGAAGCCCAACATGGGTGTCGGCCACGGCCTACCTAAACACTCGAGTCTCTAGTCCAGGTTTATCGCCTATTCGGGTTCCATCCATGAGAAGATCCGGCAGGGGTTTCGCTCACAGCCCCAAACGATGTGAACAGGGTTCCCGAGACACCAAACGGGCGCCTGGTACACCGTGCCATGTGCCTACTGCATCACAGCCCACCCCTCCGGTCAGCGCTGCCCACGGCCTCCAGCATACTACAAACACCAGAAACTACTTGCAACTCCTGGACAGAGGACAAGGGTGATTAAGAAGCCGAGAGGGTCCATTGGTTTCGGGCCCAATGCGTGGTAGTAGCTGAATCATGGATCACAAACACAGAACTCAGTTCCTGAGGACGGCTGCAATGAGACAACCCACCATGTACTCCTACATGGCCTCTTGCCGCTACCTTTACCAAATCGTATTTGCACACTTAGCTCACACACAGTAGGACATGTTCACACACCTCTGATTCATCCCCGATGAATCAGACCTGACTCAACTCTAAGCAGTATCAGGCATGACAAACAAGCATGAATGAGTAGGCACAACAGGGCTCAAACAACTCCTACTCATGCTAGTGGGTTTCATCTATTTACTGTGGCAATGACAGGTCATGCAAAGGATAAAGGGGTTCAGCTACCGCAGTAAGTAACAGATGAATCGGTGTTGTCCTAATGCATTAAAAGAGAGCAGGAGCAAGAGAGTAGGATTGTATCGGAATGAACAAGGGGGTTTTGCTTGCCTGGCACTTCTGAAGATAACATTCAGTCTTCATCAGTGTCAATGATCACATCATCGGTACAGCGTCTATCGAGGGGGAACAACACCGGCAAACATAGAAGAAACACGATCAATGCAATGCAACAATATGATGCATGATAATGACATGGCAATATGCTGGTGTTTTGAGCTAATGCACCTAGCTATGATTTAAATGAAGTTGGTTTGAATACATGATTCAAACTCCAACTCCATATATGATTATTTAAATGCCCTTTATTTGTTTTGTCCAAAACAGAGGACAAACATTGTTCAAACATGCATGAAAATGGTACAGATGGATTCCTTGAATTTTTCTGATAATTTTTCATATATAATTTATCTCATTCTGACTTATAGTTGATTTTCTATGATTTATTGAAGTTTAGGGCATTTTCTGAAATTTCCTGAATAATAATAAATCCAGAAAATGATTTATGGCGTCAGCACCACGTCACTGTGACATCAGCAGAGTCAACTGGGTGCCCCAGGTCAAACCTGACCCGTGGGGTCCATTGGTCAGTGAGACATACACTAAACCCGCGTTGACTCGGGCTTTGACCCGCTACGGGGCCCGCTGTCAGTGTCTGTTAGTGTGCTAATTAGGGGGATTAGCCGCTAATGGCAACGCCACGTCAGCGTCGCCGGATTAGGCGCCGGCGACCACATCTCGCGGAGGAGGCTCGCCGGAGTTGCGCTATGGGCTGCGGTTGGACGCGCGAAGAGCACCAGGAGGTAGCCCATGACCGCGTGCATCTAGGGAGACCAAGGGGAGGTACGGGGGTGGCCGGGATTCGCCGGAGTGGAGCCCGAGGCAGCGGCCGGAGCTCGGGGTTGGGGCGAGTTAGTGCTACGGTGTGCAAATGAGCGAGGTGAGAGGCTAGCGGAGCGCTACGCGATGCGGGGAGCGAGTTAGGCACTCTAGGGTGACCAAATGGTCACCGGAGCTACGCCGACGTTGAGCTCAGGCGGCAGCGCGTTTCGGCCATAAAGGGGGCGACGGCTACGGCGATCAAATGAAGCGGGGAAGAGGGGGAAACGGTGGAGGAGCTCACAGCGATCACGAAGAGGGGCTCGGCTTGCTCGGGAACGACCGGAGTTCAACGAATCGGGCGACGGCGACCGGCGGGTCCGAGGTAGGAGACGAGCCCGGAGAGGACGTTCGGGGGCTTCTGGAGGGGCGTGGCTCGGTGAGGAGGAGGAGGGGGTCGAGGCGGAGCCTTTGAGCACATAGGCGAGGCTAGGGGTGGCCGGTGGCCACGGGTATGGCAACGATGACGGCGAGCTCCGCTCGGTGGTGCGCGCGAGAGGGGAGCAGAGGAGGGGATGGGGTCCAGGGGGAGAGAGGAGAGGTGCAGGGGGCGAGGGGGAGTGCGTGGCACTCGCAGGCGCATCGAGGCAGTGGTGGGAAGCGGGAGGTGGCGCGCGCGTGCCCACGCGCGGCGACCACACGCCCTCCTGCCTACTGGCAGGAGGTTGAAGACGGTGGGGGCGACTGCTGGGCTGGGCCAACAGTGCTGGGCCGCAGCTGGGCCGCCAGTTAGGTTAGGTAGGTGGCCTGGTGGCCTTCTCTCCCTCTCTTTATTATTGGTTTTAGTTTTTCTAATTTTCTGTAAACTGTTGGGCTTTATTAAAAATACCTATGCACTTTCAAAAATCATTTGACTGCTTGTGGCCATTATTTGGATTATTTCCAATAACCAGAATTTCAGTTCATGAATATTTGGACATTTAATATAATATATAAAATTTAAATGCCCAAATGCAAATAAGGTATGATTTAAATCCAGAGCCCAATATATCATGAAAATGTGCAGCACCTCTGGTTATGGTTTATAGCATTTCCCCAGAAATGATGAACATTTTCTAAAGCCAATTGGATTCACTGAAAAATATTTTTAGTTGAACCTATTTGAATTCCTTTAATGCTAGGGTTTAGGAAATCCCCATTTCAAGTTTCATAAAATTTAAACATGATGCATGGATGCTAAAGCAAAAACAAACAAGGGCTGATCTGGGGCTGTGACAGCTCACCCCCACTAAACAAGAATCTCGCCCCGAGATTCAAGACGTGAGGTAAGAGGAAAAGGGGAGTCACAAAACTATCACAATCTTCATGATCCAATTGCCCTTCTCGGAGATGGTGATCCATTCCATCATCTTGGTCTTGACATCTTTTCTTTCGAGATCTTCACTCGACACGACAATAGAAAGAAGGGGAAAACCCTACAGAATTTACTTGTCTTTGAAGATCGAGCAACTCAAGATCAGTTCATGGAGAGACGTAAGAACAACTCTTGAGTTGAGACACCAAACACACATTAGGAATGATGGTAAAGAAATGGATGACGAAGGTTCAAATTGGTAGGCAACCATTCCATGCTTAAGTAAAATGGTGCATGGTTTCAAAGTAACAAGGAGATGATTGCCATGACTCCATAACGGGACACCTTAGGAAAGGTGACGCAAAGAGCTATTCCCCTAAGTGGCAAAAGAATTACTTTTGATTCAGAGATCATTGAAACTCTTCATACCAGCCTAAGGCAATTCACAACGATCGTTTGGCGGAGTGCAAAGGAATGGTACACCCGGACTAGAATGGATGATGTGGACTACCTTGTTGAAGACAATGCAATGGATGATTTTTGCTTATCACCGGAAATGGAAGAGATCCATGGTAGAATGGCACATTGGCGGTGCAAGCTGGGAACAAAATGCAAATGTTGGGAATGATTCTGGTAACTGGGGAAGAACCCAACAATAGAGAGTGAATTCACTGTTTGAAAAGGTCATAGCATTGCCGAGGAAACTAAGAGCACTATACAGTTAATGCCGACGATCAAACCTAGCACTTGCGCGTGCTCTCAAGAACTTGAGCATTTCCATAATCATCAAGATTTTACCAATATCCGTGTCAAGGATCCTGGCAACACATCATACTACCATGATGAATACCGGTGGAAGATGTAGATGCAAAGGAAGATAACACTTTCTCAGATTTCACCTTAACGAGGCCAAGGGGACGAAATCTGGATGATCGACCGAGAGACATTTAGCACTCCGCTTCTAATGTTCTCCTTGATGTGCTAGCGTAATCCACCCATAGATATGGTTTGATATCTAGAACATCAAGTAAAAGGTCGGACTTCGGGATCTCAAAAATCCATAGGGGCAACTAGGGAGTAAATCCTACGAAATCCCTATGGGGAGGTGGCCAACTTCTCCAATCAAGATACTACAATATTAGGTCTCCCGGCGGGGTGTGTTGGCCACGACATCCACTTTACCGGTTTCCGAGGGACCGATATTATAGTTCTTGGGAAATGTTCCAAACCATCATATCTGCCTGAGATTCAGATCTGGTTGGTGTCAGGATATTCCAGACTCATCGAGTCTAGGAAGAAAAACGAAAGTTTGCAACACAAATCGACGAGATGACGTTGCGAGATTCTCGGGGAATGAACTACGATAGTAAGCTCCAAAACATGAGCTGGTTCTGCTACAAACATGTGAACATGTTGTCCCAGACAAGCATGGCCACGTAGTAGTCTTATAATTAAACACTACCGAGTTCAGGTGGGGAACCATCATCGAGGATATCGAAGTCTTTACGCAAGTCCATGGATTAGATCCCAAGCATAGACTTCTTTTCCTTGAACAAGTCAATCAGTGGCTTAGTGTGCTAGGGACACATATAGAATGAAGGTTGCAAGCCTCCAGACTACAGAATACTTCGCACGTGTGCATGACTGATTTGGGATGATTCCAAAGGAAACAAAACAATCTTCCTCGAATTCATGGCAACAACTTACATCAGATGCACATGAATTAGAGGAAGTCACTACTTTCATCCAAACATAGGCTTCATGAACGGAGCACGAAGACATTGCTTACAAAATTTTCAACACTAGGTTGATGTTCAACATGATTCATGGGGGGAGACAAAATGCTACTGATGGGCTCAACAGCAACTCATCGGAATTTCCATATCACTGGACTTCCACCATCATGTGAACACGGTGATAGCATTGGTCAGACCAAAGATGTAATGGTGTATGCTCGAGGGATCAACCACGAGTAAGACAACATTACGAGCATCATTGGTACTGATTTGATTTGACGATAGCCCACACTCAAATCAAAGGATTGATAAGACAATAGGTCCAGCAACTGATCACAGGGACCAATCGATGAAGATATCATCTTTCTTCAACACACACTACACAAGAATATCCCTTTGGAACGAACTAAGTTAGGCAAGCTTTTATCTTCCAATTCTCCAAGTTGTTGTCTAGCTTAACCAACTAGCTCAGGGATATCCAACACAGATTCTTGGAGAAAGGGTGGTTCACAAGAAACCAACTTGATCACGAGCTCAACATAACAGTCAGGAAACAACCCGGTAACACTTCCAAGAAGATATTTGGAAAGTCACGAACCACCGGTATGTTACTAAGCTCGAGAATAATCTTGCTTTTGAGGGCAAGACGACATGATCAAATGAGTGAGGACTTGAAATAATTCCTAACTCATTGGGAGAGGAGTGCACCAGAATAGGGACTAGGTAGCACAATCAGTCTTAGGGTGACGATTCAATAATCAACACGCTAAGAATGAGGTTATCGTCCATTTAACTACCAAGCAACAGAGTTGCTAGCAGTATTGATTTCACACGCCATGATTCATTTGTCGGCATTCCGGTTACAATAACAAAGGAACCGAGGAATGAACAATGATGGCAAGAAGTATCACTGTACCAAGAGTTCATAGGATGGTGTGCAATTCCTATAACAATCCCGATATAAAAGATGGTAATACTCCAAGGTAGAACAGAGCAAAAGCTGGATTAGCAATTTGTTCTGCGGAGCACAACTTCTTTGACCCAATCCTGGATATGGAAGAGGTACTGGAGTTTGTTTCTCCTAGTCATTCCGCAATAGAATGGCTTGACGGACCACAAGAGTAATAGGCATCGATAAATGAATGCATGCATACTCTTGACTATCAATTGATAGACGAAGGTCAGTAGACAACTAAGGAGGGACAACTCAAAGGAACATATAACTTTCTGAGTTGTGGATGCGTAGATTAGTATGTCGAACCAGGTTCAACATAATTCTTCCGGATAACCCATGCAGAAAGGTTGAGCTGGCAGAGTCACAATATAGCATGGAGAACTCATCGAGAGCACTCTTGTTGTCATCTTTTGGTTCAGAAGAACTCCTGCCAAGAATGGTTCATGGTATTTGGAAGAACGATATACCATGGACCTCGAGGACTATCGCAAAGGTTACTAATATCCTAAAGGAACTAGCAAACACTATCAACATGAAGTAAGTAGAGTGAATCTCGGGTTCAAAACCCAGGAATAGAATACCTATTACTAAGTAGCATCACGGAATGCTTTCGAGAATAAAGGCCAGAATCATCACACTCTGACACAAATCATGGCTAGATCACTAGATGATCCCCTAAGCACTTAGGGTCATAATAGGAACTCCAACATATATGTCAAGGCAATAAATTACCTCAATGCACCGGTTAGTGTGCTTATTCTGACCATAAGGGACATCGGGAACGGAAAGAAAGGATTTGCAAATGCATCAGACTAATTAGAAACCTGGAATGACTCGGACAGCATAACGGCTGTAAATGCTCAGAAAAGATTTGAGACATTCACAAAAATGGTGGCATAACCACTCAGAAGCACAATACCAAGGTTTCGTGATCATCAGTTAACATACAGAAGTAGTAGGAACTGGACTGAGGCTTAAGTCCAATAGTTCTATAGGTCTACGGATTAGTAACACGTGATCCTGATAGAAAGAAGAGAAAGCCTAGTTCCTTAACCCCGTAGAAAAGATAAGATGACTCAGATCAGAAGGGCATGAGGTAAAGGAGTAAAAAGAGCCTTACGTTCCATCCCACAATCAATTCCCTTACATAACTAAAGAATTTCTAGACTCAACTTCGACCAGTTTGGTTTGGTAATCCTACAGGCAGTCAAGCTCTGCTACCAACGCTGTCAGGACCCCGACTCAATGACACATCGATCTAGCATGTAACACCTCATATCACTTTGCGGCCTCACGCACGGTATTCCCACGGGTGCCGCCTTACCTTTGCCCGGGACCGTTTGCGCCTTTTGGCACACGTATATGATAGTGTCGCTAGCATCCATATGATAAGGAGCCCGGGCTGACATGGCTAGTCGTAAACCCAAAGTGGCACAAACTTACAGGGACAGGCATCCATGACCCAGCATCGAACGTGTCGGTCATCAGCGAGTGAATCCAGGCTGTAGCACTGGGCTAGCAGGACTCCGGTGAACCGGGCTGTAGCGGGCTAACAGGACTCCGGTATTCATCGCGTGACATTTCCCCGAAGGGACAGACACAGGAACGAAGAAGGACACATGCCGGCCAGCCTAAGTGTTCCAGAGCAGTAGCAAGCTACCATGGCTCGGTGGAAACACTAGGAGACATTTCCCGGTAAGAGAGGCTACTAAAGATAAACAACTAGATAGTCAGATCCCACACATACCAAGCATTTCAATAACATACACACAATATGCTCGATATGTGCAAACACAACATGGCATCACAACATGACTCTACGACTCAAGTATTTATTCAATAGGCTCCGAGGAGCGAGATATTACAAACATGAGTCTCATGACCCAACATTCAGAGCATACAAATCAAAACACAAGCGGAAGCTATCATGTCTGAGTACAGACATCTATAAATGGAGAAGGCTGAGAAGCCTGACTATCTACCAAATCCTGCCGAGGCACAAGATCGTAGCTGAGGTAACAAGCTAAACATCGAAGTCCACGTGGAACTACTAGTGAGACCGAAGTCTCTCTGCAAAAACATAAAATAGGCAAACGTGAGTACAAATGTACCCAGCAAGACTTATATCAGAACTAACTACATATGCATCATTATCAACAAAGGGGATGGTGGTGTTTAACTGCAGCAAGCCAGCTTTGACTCGGTGGCTATCCTGAACTATGACTGCAAGTAACTCTTTTGAGGTGGCGCACACGAGTCCACATATTCACCATATCAATACACCACTATGGATCCGCTCCCGTCTCCCTACGAGAACGCCATCCATAGCACTCACGCTTATCTTGCGTATTTTAGAGTATCCACTTTCACTTGTCTATGAACTGATATAAGCAACCCAGAAGTCCTTTTCCGCGGACACGGCTATTCGAATAGATGATGTTAACCCTGCAGGGGTGTACTTCTTCACACACGCTCTCACCACTTACCGTCGTTTACACGACATGTACTCGGCAACCTTCAAGCGGAAGCCCAACGTGGGTGTCGGCCACGGCCTACCTAAACACTCGAGTCTCTAGTCCAGGTTTATCGCCTATTCGGGTTCCATCCATGAGAAGATCCGGTCGGGGTTTCGCTCACAGCCCCAAACGATGTGAACAGGGTCCCGAGACACCAAACGGGCGCCCGGTACACCATGCCACGTGCCTACCGCATCACAGCCCACCCCTCCGGTCAGCGCTGCCCACGGCCTCCAGCATACTACAAACACCAGAAACTACTTGCAACTCCTGGACAGAGGACAAGGGTGATTAAGAAGCCGAGAGGGTCCATTGGTTTCGGGCCCAATGCGTGGTAGTAGCTGAATCATGGATCACAAACACAGAACTCAGTTCCTGAGGACGGCTGCAATGAGACAACCCACCATGTACTCCTACATGGCCTCTGACCGCTACCTTTACCAAATTGTATTCGCACACTTAGCTCACACACAGTAGGACATGTTCACACACCTCTGATTCATCCCCGATGAATCAGACCTGACTCAACTCTAAGCAGTAGCAGGCATGACAAACAAGCATGAATGAGTAGGCACAAGAGGGCTCAAACAACTCCTACTCATGCTAGTGGGTTTCATCTATTTACTGTGGCAATGACAGGTCATGCAAAGGATAAAGGGGTTCAGCTACCGCAGTAAGTAACAGATGAATCGGTGTTGTCCTAATGCATTAAAAGAGAGCAGGAGCGAGAAAGTAGGATTGTATCGGAATGAACAAGGGGGTTTTGCTTGCCTGGCACTTCTAAAGATAACATTCAGTCTTCATCAGTGTCAACGATCACATCATCGGTACAGCATCTATCGAGGGGGAACAACACCGGCAAACACAGAAGAAACACGATCAATGCAATGCAACAATATGATGCATGATAATGACATGGCAATATGCTGGTGTTTTGAGCTAATGCACCTAGCTATGATTTAAATGAAGTTGGTTTGAATACATGATTCAAACTCCAACTCCATATATGATTATTTAAATGCCCTTTATTTGTTTTGTACAAAACAGAGGACAAACATTGTTCAAACATGCATGAAAATGGTACAGATGGATTCCTTGAATTTTTCTGATAATTTTTCATATATAATTTATCTCATTCTGACTTACGGTTGATTTTCTATGATTTATTGAAGTTTAGGGCATTTTCTGAAATTTCCTGAATAATAATAAATCCAGAAAATGATTTATGGCGTCAGCACCACGTCACTGTGACGTCATCAGAGTCAACTGGGCGCCCCAGGTCAAACCTGACCCGTGGGGTCCATTGGTCAGTGAGACATACACTAAACCCGCGTTGACTCGGGCTTTGACCCGCTACGGGGCCCGCTGTCAGTGTCTGTTAGTGTGCTAATTAGGGGGATTAGCCGCTAATGGCAACGCCACGTTAGCGTCGCCAGATTAGGCGCTGGCGACCACATCTCGCGGCGGAGGCTCGCCGGAGTTGCGCTATGGGCTGCGGTTGGACGTGCGAAGAGCACCAGGAGGTAGCCCATGACCGCGTGCATCTAGGGAGACCAAGGGGAGGTGCGGGGGTGGCCGGGGTTCGCCGGAGTGGAGCCTGAGGCGGCGGCCGGAGCTCGGGGTTGGGGCGAGTTAGTGCTACGGTGTGCAAACGAGCGAGGTGAGAGGCTAGCGGAGCGCTACGCGATGCGGGGAGCGAGTTAGGCACGCCAGGGTGACCAAATGGTCACCGGAGCTACACCGACGTTGAGCTCAGGCGGCGGCGCGTTTCGGCCATAAATGGGGCGACGGCTACGGCGATCAAATGAAGCGGGGAAGAGGGGGAAACGGTGGAGGAGCTCACAGCGATCACGAAGAGGGGCTCGGCTTGCTCGGGAACGGCCGGAGTTCAACGAATCGGGCGACGGCGACCGGCGGGTCCGAGGTAGGAGACGAGCCCGGAAAGGACGTTCGGGGGCTTCTGGAGGGGCGTGGCTCGGTGAGGAGGAGGAGGGGGTCGATGCGGAGCCTTTGAGCGCATCGGCGAGGCTAGGGGTGGCCGGTGGCCACGGGTACGACGACGATGACGGCGAGCTCCGCTCGGTGGTGCGCGCGAGAGGGGAGCAGAGGAGGGGATGGGGTCCAGGGGGAGAGAGGAGAGGTGCAGGGGGCGAGGGGGAGTGCGTGGCACTCGCAGGCGCGTCGGGGCAGCGGTGGGAAGCAGGAGGTGGCGCGCGCGTGCCCACGCGCGGCGACCACACGCCCTCCTGCCTACTGGCAGGAGGTTGAAGACGGTGGGGGCGACTGCTGGGCTGGGCCAACAGTGCTGGGCCGCAGCTGGGCCGCCAGGTAGGTTAGGTAGGTGGCCTGGTGGCCTTCTCTCCCTCTCTTTATTATTGGTTTTAGTTTTTCTAATTTTCTGTAAACTGTTGGGCTTTATTAAAAATACCTATGCACTTTCAAAAATCATGAGACTGCTTGTGGCCATTATTTGGATTATTTCCAATAACCAGAATTTCAGTTCATGAATATTTGGACATTTAATATAATATATAAAATTTAAATGCCCAAATGCAAATAAGGTATGATTTAAATCCAGAGCCCAATATATCATGAAAATGTGCAGCACCTCTGGTTATGGTTTATAGCATTTCCCCAGAAATGATGAACATTTTCTAAAGCCAATTGGATTCACTGAAAAATATTTTTAGTTGAACCTATTTGAATTCCTTTAATGCTAGGGTTTAGGCAATCCCCATTCCAAGTTTCATAAAATTTAAACATGATGCATGGATGCTAAAGCGAAAACAAACAAGGGCTGATCTGGGGCTGTGACAGGGAGTGATGGCAGTATCCGTGGGAGTAAAAACACGGTCTTCAGAAAAGATCGTGCTACCTGTCGATGCACATAGAACCACTATTGTACTTGCCCAAGAATCAGCCCCACCACACATAACCCACACTCATGCAAATTGTACCCCTACCCAGTTGGACAGAGAACCAGCTACACCCCTTCTAACCCCAACCCCAGCAGATAGGCACCCAATTCCCATTGACACAACACCGTCTCCACCACAGAGCACCCAAACACGAGCAGTTAGTAAGGCAACTGCAGTGCCAAAATCATGAGGACCACCACTCCGAACCCGAAGTCAATGCTTAAAGCAGAAGAAGAATTGTTCTCAGGTAAGGTTCTGTAGCTATGGTTCATACTACTTTGCTCTTGCATCACTGTATTTACTGATACCAACCAATTTCAAATTTGAAGGATGCAATTGAAACTCCGATGGCGCAACAGGTATGTTTTAAACCTGTTTCTTCAACGTGTTTGGTTGTTTGCTGTTGTAACTTGCTCTATGTTGATTTCAGTTTCAATTGAATAAATAGTTAAGTTCTCATGTCATGCACATTACAAGTGTTGTTATTGCTGTGTAGTTTCCCACACTTATATTCTGTCTATGCTGCTTTGTCTGAAATAGATATGATTCGAACTGTATCTATCTTGATTTGGCAACATAAACTAGAATGATATAGACCATATAGAGACCATACTACATAGATATATGTTTGTTTCATGTTGTTATCCTGTCCACCTTACTACTGAACTGGTTTACCAAAACGAGTTTCATATACTACATTGTAAATCTGAGATGTGTTTGTTTGTTTCCCTTTTAGAACGCGGATAAAATATTGGAGAAAAGTACCCTGTTACGCAATGGTAAAGGAAGTAATGCAGATAACGTTCAAGATAGTGAGACATCCCTGTTGGTCTCCAAGAAAGCTGATAAAAACTATATTGAGGACATTGAGACAACCCCAAAGTCCTGTCTTGATGTAGTGTTCGAGTTACTGGCTACCACTGCTGGCACCAGCTCTTCGAACTCGTTGCCTGAATCAGTTCGGCTTCTTGAGTCTCAACTTCAAGTTGAAAGACATCGATCAGATGTTATGCGACAGGAAGCCGAAGGACTGAGGAAGTCCCTGCATACTTTAGATGCATACTTTCTGGTGCAACAGCAGGCGCTGGAGGACTTAAGTGTCAAACAAGAGAAAGTTAATAAGCTTGCTAAGCATCTTGCCAGCATTATGGGTACCCAGGATATATTTTCTTGAGCTCTTATGAAGTGGTTTCAGTCCTGGACTTGTTTTGCTGCGATGTTTATATGCTGCTGCGTTCCCTATATTTGCACTGGTGGCGAACTTTGATGCCTAGTGGATGTAATATCTGTAATAGCCGTGATAGCCTAGTGTAAGTTGCTTGCTTATTTATTTCCTTGTTGTCTTGCTTATTTGTTTGCTTGTAGTCAGTGCAGTTCTTTTTTTGCGGTTTGCTAGTGGCTGCAATAACTTATTTTTTAAAACTAGGCCACAATAACCATGGGCTAATATTTACTGTAGTGACACTGCACCTACGGGCCATAGAAACAGTGGGCCTTCTATGGGCCATATAAACAGTGTGCCTTCCACGGGCCGTAGAAACAATGGGCCTTCTACGGGCCGCAGAAACAATGGGCCTTCTATGGATCATATCATCAATGGGCCTTATACGGGCAGTATGATCGATTGGCCAAACATGGGCCAATAATAGGTCGCATTATGGCCATAAATAGGCTAGAGTTGGAATCGTCCGTTCATGGGCCGACCATAATGGGTCATCGTTAATAGGCCGTATTTCATGATGCTATGAAAACGACCCAACGTGTTAACGGACCACAAACGGGCCGACTGTAACCACGGGCTGAATTTGGCCCATAAGCAGAAAATGACAGTAACGGGCCATAAGTAAACGAATGCTGGAAATGAGCCCAAGAATAAATGGGCTCTGAGAAGGCCGAAAGATAACATGGGCTGGAAACGGCCCAACGGAATAACGGGCCCTTAATGGGTATAAAGTGATACAATGTTCATTACGGGCCAGTTTCACCACGGGCCATTAATGGGTGTAAAGTAATACACTGTTCATTACGGGCTAGTTTCACCACAGGTCGTTAATAGGCCAAGAGTTACATAGGGCCTCATATGGGCTGAAAGACGTCATGGGCCATACATGGGCCAGAAGTGAAAACAGGCTGGAATCATATTGGGTGGCCCAGATGATGCTACTGGGCCTAATTCAGATAGGGCGTAAAGGGCCTTGGGTTAGCGGGCTGTAAATGGGCTATATGTGAACATGCCATTAACAAGCTTTACATGGGCCGGCCTACCACCTTTTGACCAAGTCAAATGGGCCGACCTTTTCACAGGAATGGGCCTCTGTTGGGCCGTGCCATGTGTCGACGTACCATAGGCGCCTTCTGTCCAATGAGTGGATGACATCTGTCCCAACAGTGAGCCGACACGTGTTTCCTCCAGCCAATGATGATTTTACACGTGGAAAATCCCCATTGGTCGGGGCTGTTAACGGGTTATCGGATCCAAAACTCGACCCGATAGCTTAACGGCCTTCTATTACGGTGGATGCCACGTGTCGGTCACCCTTGACGAAAGCACTTCTATGACGCGTGATTTATCATCATGGAAGTGGACACTTCCGTGATGATAATTTTGGTAATGTCATGGAACACTTCTACGACAGCACAGGTATGACTATCTTGATTCTATCATAAATTTGTCATGGATGTACATGCATGACAAAAAACTCGACCTACTATGACAAACACGTATCATCACGGAAGTGTATTTTTTTGTAGTGGGTGGAGATTCTCCTTAACGGTTTTTGCCTTTGGGTCGACTCGTAAACGGTGCTCAACTAGTCCCCTGGGTACACCTGGCATGTTAGCTGGATTCCATGCAAAAATGTCCCAGTTCTCACGGAGGAACTAGATGAGCGCTTCTTCCTATTTGTTGTCGAGTGTAGTTGAGATATGGGTCGGAGCAGCATTGGGGTCGGTCGGGTGAATGTGTACTGGCTTGGTCTCGCTGGCTGACTGAAATGCGGACTCCGAGGCAGGCCTCTTGGCACGCAGCAAATCACTTGGATCTGCAGGTTTCTGGTACTCTTGAAACTCTACTGCTGCCATCTGCTCATCTGCTATCTTTGCACCGTCCTGAAGACAGTCTTTTGTTCTCTTATGTTTACCTAAAACTGTTATCATGCCTTTGGGGCCAGGCATCTTCATCTTGAGGTATACATAACATGGTTGAGCCATAAAGCTAGCATAGGCAGGTCTGCCCAGAATGGCATGATAGGCACTCTGGAAATCCACAACCTCAAACGTCAACTGCTACTTGTGGAAATTCTTCTCATCGTCGAAAACCACATCAAGGGTGATTTGGCCGAGTGATTCACCTTTCTTTCCTGGGATGACTCCATGGAATCGCATGTTGCTCTCACTGAGTTTGGACATCAGAATGCCCATTCCTTTGAGGGCCTCAGCATACAGGATATTCAGACCACTGCCACCATCCATCAGAACCTTGGTCAGTCGGGTGCCCCCAATGACTGGGTCGACCTCCAGCGCTTGCCGCCCAGGGGTGGCTACACGTGCCGGGTGGTCGGACTGGTCGAATGTGATGGTTTTTTTTTACCACTTCAAATACCATGGTGTTGCCGGAGCAACCATGTTCACCTCTCTGTTAATGACCTTCAGTCGATTTCTGCTCTCGGGATCAGCAAAAATCATCAAGGTGGCATTGACATTGGGGTAACCATCATCATCATCCTTATCTTCTTCTTCCTTATCAGACTCTTTGTCCTTTTCATTGGGTTTGTTTTCTCGGAAGTTCTGGATTAGGAGTCGACATTGTCGAGTGGTATGCTTGGGGAGAATCAGGTTCCCCTCCTCATCCTTCTTAGTGTGAATGTGACACGGCAAATCCATCACATCGTTTCCATCTTGGTCATTCACCTTCTTAGGGGTCCAAGGTCCTTTGGGCTTCCCTTTGATTTTTCCTTGATTCAACACTGCTGCTTCGATAGGACATGTTGCCTCAGCCTTTCGCTTCTTCTTCCTACTAGAATTTCCTCCTCCGGTATCTTGGGCGACTGTTTTGTTCTTACCACTCTGGAGTTGGTCCTCTTCTTCGCCATTAGCGTACTTGGTGGCAATCTCCATCATCCGAGTCAGGGTCATATCTCCTGTCCGACTGAACTTCAGATTGAGCTCTCTGTAGCGAACGCCTTCTTTGAAGGCACAGACTGCTTGGTGATCTGACACATTCTCCATTGTGTGGTACAGAGTGATCCATCTCTGGATATAATCTCTCAAGGTTTCATTCAGTTTCTGCATGCAATGCTGCAACTCTGGTAGACTAGCAGGTCTCTTGCAAGTGCCCTCGAATGTTCTGGTAAACACTCGGGCTAACTCATCCCAACTCAAAATGCTCCCGGGGGCCAACTGAGTCAGCCAAGCCCTGGCAGAACCTTCAAGCATCAGAGGGAGGTGTTTCATGGCCACCTCATCGCTGCCGCCACCAATGTGCACAGCCACTCGGTAGTCCTCAAGCCAAGTGTTGACCTTCGACTCTCCCGTGAACTTATAGACGCCAGTCGCCAATCTGAAGTTATGAGGGATCTCAGCGGCTCTGATGGCTCTTCCGAAACACTCTGGGCCAGAAACGTGGACCCTTCTTCCACTGGGCCTGTCTCTATCCAACCCTTCTCTATATGCTCTATTCCGGTCGACCAAACCCTGCACAAGGACGGACCATGCATCGAAGCCATGAGCTCTTCCCAGATGCCGATCCTGGCGGGCGATCATGATCTTCACCCCGTAAAGGCGACCTAGGACTGTGTGCCAACTGAACGGTGTCTGCTCTTACTGACCTGATGTGGATTCTGTTCTGCTGCTCGGAGCAGCACTCTGATTTGTTCCAAGCCCCTTCCAGCCTCTGAGCGAGACGGCTGAATGGACTCTGCGATATGTGCAGCAGCTGATAAATTCTAAAACGGTGTGCGGAATACCTGAGTTTCTGGTAGAAACAATTGCTGTGAACGCCGACTGGACCCATGGATCAGTCGACGGGCACGCTCGTCGAGAGAATGTTGGAGATTCTCCAAATGGGTGTGCTCAGCCAGCGTGGCCAGGCACACTGCCTCCAAGGCCCGAGCCTCGGCGGTTTCCCCTATGATGGGGGTTTGGAGAGCCTCCATGTTGCAGCGGTGCAGCTCCCCCTCAGCTGCGAGCTGAGAGCTTGAGGCAGATATTCCTCATGACCGAATGACGGGCCGTCACCGTCACTGTCGCCGCCGCTGCGACGAAAATCAAGTCGACCATGATGGGAATCGACCACGAGGACTTCCGCCACGGGGTCACAACTCCTGCTCTCAGAAAAGGTGTCTGCAAAATCACTCGACAGGTCGACTGACCCACAACGAAATACGTCGGGCTCGATCGCCACAACTTGGGGGGTGAACGCCTGATGGGCCACCGCGTGCTTCACCCTCTGCTGGAGCCGCGAACGATCAGATCGCTTGTGGCGGCGGACGGCAGAGTGAGATGATGATGCGAGGACCGACTGATACGGAGTCAACGGCTACCAAAGGAGGACGCTGCAGGCACTCGCGCAGAAGGGTGACGAGCCACGAATCGGGAGGGGCTCGACGTCGAGGGGGTCCTCCTGAAGCCAGGCGGATTCATTGGTGACGAAAGTGAGTGCGCCGAGTCAGAACTCGCGGCCCATGACCAAACCGCCACCGGAAACCATGTTGATGAACACCAAAGAAATCGCAACCTCGCCAGAAGTCGCTAAGATGCTTCGCTCCATGGTGGGCGCCAACTGTTGTGGTACTAAGTCTGACAGTAAGTATAGGGGGTACGAATGAGGAGGCAGGGTCCTAGCTACAACGAGATTGTACGCAAGTGTTTACGAGTTCAGGCCCCTCTCGGAGGAGGTAAAAGCCCTACGTCTCGGTGCCCTGAGGCGGTCGATTGGAATATGATGTGTGTGTTACAGGGGGTGCGAACCCTTGTCCCAGAGGAGGGGGGTGGCTTATATATAGAGTGCGCCAGGACCCCAGCCCACCTCCGTTATAGGGGCTCAATGTACATAAAGACAGGGCATTACTGGTAACACCAGCTATAAAGTGCTATTAATGTCCTTGAAGACTACGGAGTGAACGCCTGGCTGTTGCTGTCATGTACGACTCCTGGTCTTCAATAAGTCGAGTGATTTCTTGTATGGTCGAGTGATATTAGGAGGGAGGGGTACCCGAGTGGTACAACTGGTCGAGTGGATCACACTCGACGCCTTCAATTGGTATTCTCTGTTGTCTCTTGGGTGCCTTTGCTTCTAGGGTAGTGACCTTGGGTAGGGCGTATAGGTCAGGCCTATGACCCTACCCTAGGTCTATATCCTCATCAGACAGCGCCGAAGCGATCAACCCCATGAGTGTGCTGCACCTCCACTTTATATTGGCGTCCATCGCGGGCTCAACACTTGGGCCTCGCATGGACCCTAAAGCCCAAAATCTGTTCGGCCGGGATCCGAGTCCGAGTAGAATCACATCTAAATCGTGGAGTCTGATCCGGCCTCATAGGTTCCTTCCCTTAAGCGCGCGACCCCTTAGGTTTAAGTCGGCTTGGTCGCAAGTTGGATCACCTTCGACCTGCTCGGCTGGTAGCGGCCTCTAGCAAGGCGTGCCGACCATCAAGCAGACAATGAAGCCGGTTGGTGAAACTGTACATCACACTTCCATTCCTTTTGCCACACGATATGTGTTCTCAGGGCTCAAGGCGAGTCTGTCATCCTTGTGCTAGCCCGACCTCTTTCTCGTTCCTGTGATGCCGACCACAAACTAGATTATGTCATAATCCTTGTCGCATGGCCATGCTTATTCTGGTCGGATCACACGAGGGGCCCAGAGTATATCTCTCCCGATCGGAGGGGCAAATTCCATCTTGCTCGACCATGTCTCGCAACATGGGTCTGGACAAGCCCGAAACCTACCTTCGTAACTACCCAGTCACGAAAGAGCGTTTGGTTGGCCCAAAGCAGGTTTTTCACCATCCCGAGTACATGCGCCAGCTCAGGTCTTAAACATAGAATGTATGTTGTACTAGAGACTCACAGATGACATATTGTTGCATATCATAGTTGGGTCTGCCCGACTCGGACCTTATCTCGATCGGATCCGACTACGTCGAATCCGACCAGATCCTTCCGAGTCCATATTATCCGGTTAGCATCCAATGCTCCATGGCTAGTGAGACCAAGCCATCGACAGTGTCATATGCTAGTCTAGTCGGCTGCGCGTCCACACATCCCTTTTGACTACGGACCTTTTATGACAGTCATCATACAATGCATAGTCCCACAAACAAGTCACATACTTGCTGATACACATCATTGATAATGTTCAAGGACTATCTTCATTCATAAACACATAGGAAATATCATCATACATGATTGCCTCTAGGGCATATCTCCAACAAAACAATGGATTCCTATAGTTCGTCGGACGGGAAGTATGGACCGACAGAGCTTGTGAAATGATTCAAAATGAGTTCTTCGTTTCATCGAATTCAGACGAAGAAGTCGAGATTATCATGATCATAAGCATCCAACAACAAATTGAACGGGAGGTGAAGCACATTCTCAAAACTTCAATGGCTCGATCAAAGAGAGAGTGGAGGCACACGATCCCTACTTCAAGCTCGCTAGGGATTGTTATGGACAACTATCATTCGGTGCTAGGTAGAAATGCACGACTGCTCTAAGGATGCTTACACTTGGTACCGCTGCCGATGTTGTTGGTGAGATGGTACGGATGGGGAGGGCAGATGTCTAAAGACCACTGCAAAGTTTGCCCGTGCATGTGACATGCATTTGGAGCAGAGTATCTGAGAGAACTAAATGTGCAGGATACAAAAAATTGTTGGCTATTGAAGAGGCAAGAGATTTTCCAGGTATACTCGATTCAAATTGTATGCACTGCAATAAAAGAACTGCCTTAAAGGTTTGCGCAGGATGTACCAAAGTCACACCAAAGAAGCCACTGTCATATTGAAAGCATTGACATCACATGAGCTGTGGATTTGACATGCTTTCTTTGAAATGTCTGGTTCTCACAACGACATCAACGTGTTTCAGCGATCTCCCGTATTCAGGAGACTTTGTAATTTGAAATCGCCGCCACACAACCACACTGCCAACGCCGTGACTACAACATGGGGTACTATCTTGTCGGTGGTATATATCTTTAGTGGACGACATTTGTGAAGACCATAGTTGAACCCCGAGGCAACAAACAAAGTCACTTTCAACAATACAAGAGGCGGTTAGGAAGGTGAGCCTGTGATATAAAAGATTTATATATTTCTTTACAGAGGGAGTATCTCTCTGTCAAAAAATATACTTATGTGTAACTAGTTACTCCTGTCTTTCTACTTCCTTTCGCTGATATGTGGGGCAACTGGCAACGGGGTCCATGTGCCATATGCACAAATTAGAGTGCACAACTTCACGGTAGACACACCCCGATTGTAGCGCTGCAGTATTGCCCAATGAGCCGTCAAATCACAACCCCCCCTTTCCAGCTTTAGCAGTAAGCTGGACGGACGAAGCGGCAATATTTCACTGGGCCTGAATCCCCTTCTCCCTCGTCTGCTAGTTCAGAGAAAACCCTCGCGCGGCGATTGCATAGGGTTTTCTCATGGAGAACTAGGTATGAATTCTTCATCCATCCCCGATAAATCCAAGTCCCTTGGTTGCAGGTAATCCCAGGATGGCAACCGCCGCCGTTGATGCATTTTTCTTCGTACTGAATCTAGTGTGTTTCAGTTGCAGTGCCCAAAGTGCGAGTACCCTACAGATTTCTGCACCCACGGCGAGACGCCACACTTGTTCCTTCTCATCCTACCATAGCATTTTGAAACGCTCACAGTATGTTCCTAGAATCCTCTTCTCTATCCGGGAGGGTGGGGTTTTTTGAACATGCTGTGTTCTCATATTATTTTTCCTGCAGTGTATTATTTGCTCTACCAGAACACATGTACTCAAGATGCTCGGCCTTGCCATAACTGAATACACTAGTTTAATGGTCACAGTGAAGACAATCCATGGATGTTGCTTCCGAGTTGGGTTCATGAACCAAGAAGATCGCTGCTTTTTTTATGGCCGAACTTGGATAAACTTTCTCAAGTGTTACGGACTGAAAGTTGGCGCATGAATGTTGATGGAAATAGCAGAACCTGGTCTCATCTTCACTGCGATCTTCCACCCCGACGTCGTTCCAATTGTTCATCCATGTTCGTTTTGTATCTGGTTCTTTCTTGTTGCCTCGATTACTTCTTAATCCACCTATTCTGTCTAACTAATCACAATTTAACTTTAGAAGTAGCAACGAATCTCTCACGAAGATGCTACTTCTAACTAATATTGTCTTATAATTGGTGGCACGTGTAGGTTTTTTCAGAGTTAAGCAGTCTGCTCATTTGTTACTCTGTAATAACTCGGCTGTTACTAATGGCACTGAAGTTGACTGGATTGACATCCACATGTTCCTACACTTTATTGATCGTCTTGAGGTCCTTGTGGGGCATTTCAATGGTGTAAGGCCACGTGGGATATGTGTGCCACTGCTGCACTCGTTGAAAAGGTCCAATTGTGTCGAGAAACTTATGGTACGAGCTGTTTTCTGTTATATATATTGTTCATAAACTATTGCTTATACACAGTTTTACAGCTGTGATCTTCTTGAAACAGGAACTGCCGAGTTCTATTGTGTTGGGGAACGTAGCAGAAATTCAAAATTTTCCTACGAGTCACCAAGATCTATCTATGGAGAGACTAGCAACGAGGGGAAGGAGAGTGCATCTACATACCCTTGTAGATCGCTAAGCGGAAGCGTTCAAGTGAACGGGGTTGAAGGAGTCGTACTCGTCGTGATCCAAATCACCGGAGATCCTAGTGCCGAACAGACGGCACCTCCGCATTCAACACACGTGCAGCCCGGTGATGCCTCCCATGCCTTGATCCAGCAAGGAGAGAGGGAGAGGTTGGGGAAGACTCCGTCCAGCAGCAGCACGACGGCGTGGTGGTGGTGGAGGAGCGTGGCAATCCTGCAGGGCTTCGCCAAGCACCGCGAGAGAGGAGGACTTGGGAGAGAGGAAGGGCTGCACCAGAACTTGGGGCTTCGCTGCCCTCCCACCCCTCCACTATTTATAGGTGGGAGGAGAGGGGGCCGGCCCCCTTAGATCTCATCTAGGGTTGGGGCGGCGGCCAAGGGGGGAGGAGTGCCACCCAAGTCAAGTGGAGGCCCTCCCCCTTAGGGTTTCCCCTCTCCCATGCGCATGGGCCTTGGGGGGGCTGGTGCCCCTGGCCCATTAAGGCTAGGGCGCCCCCTTACAGCCCATGCTGCTGTATTGGACGTGGTGGAACAATTTCCGGACCTCCGGACCCCTCCGGAATCCTCCGGAACCTTCTGGAAGCTTCCCGGTACAATACCGAAAAAACCCTAACTTTTCCCGGAACCCGAACAACAACTTTGCATATATAAATCTTTACCTCCGGACCATTCTAGAACTCCTTGTGATGTCCGAGATCTCATCCGGGACTCCGAACAACATTCGGTAACCACATACATCTATTCCCTATAACCCTAGCGTCATCGAACCTTAAGTGTGTAGACCCTACGGGTTCGGGAGACACGTAGACATGACCGAGACATCTCTCCGGCCAATAACCAACAGCTGGATCTAGATACCCATGTTGGCTCCCACATGTTCCACGATGATCTCATCGGATGAACCATGATGTCAAGGACTCAATCAATCCCGTATACAATTCCCTTTGTCTAGCGGTATTGTACTTGCCCGAGATTCGATCGTCGGTATGCCGATACCTTGTTCAATCTCGTTACCGGAAAGTCTCTTTACTCATTCCGTAACACATCATCCCATGATCAACCCCTTGGTCACATTTTGCACATTATGATGATGTCCTACCGAGTGGGCCCAGAGATACCTCTCCGTTACACGGAGTGACAAATCCCAGTCTCGATTCGTGCCAACCAACAGACACTTTCGGAGATACACGTAGTGCACCTTTATAGCCACCAAGTTACATTGCGACGTTTGGTACACCCAAAGCATTCCTACGGTATCCGGGAGTTGCACAATCTCATGGTCTAAGGAAATGATACTTGACATTAGAAAAGCTTTAGCATACGAACTACATGATCTTTGTGCTAGGCTTAGGATTGGGTCTTGTCCATCACATCATTCTCCTAATGATGTGATCTCGTTATCAACGACATCCAATGTCCATGGTCAGGAAACCATAACCATCTATTGATCAACGAGCTAGTCAACTAGAGGCTTACTAGGGACATGGTGTTGTCTATGTATCCACACATGTATCTGAGTTTCCTATCAACACAATTATAGCATGGATAATAAACGATTATCATGAACAAGGAAATATAATAATAACTAATTTATTATTGCCTCTAGGGCATATTTCCAACATATTGTTCCTATACAGATGCCTGACCATGGTCGGGTCAGACTTGCGCTTGGTCACAACATGATGTTTATGTCGACCTACTCAATTCTCCTTGGAGGTGAAAAGATACTTATTCGTGGGTGGTCTCAGATAATGAAGGCCCGTCCATCTTGGAGAATAGGATAGAAGATTATGTTCATGCTTTTCCATGGCTCTAAAGCGAATATCCTATTTATTGACCATGTTGCGAAATGAAGCCGCTTTCAGAAGGTTGTGGATGCGCGGGGTGGCGCCTGGGCCTTGTCCTGGGGTTTGGCGGCCTCACCCTTGGTTAACTGTAGGCAAAGTAGCACTTTTCGAGGCGTGCTTTGTATGGTTGAACCTGTATAAGTACTCATACTGCTTTCAACTTTGGTTGTTAAGTGCCCCTACTGGTTTCAGTTAAGGTTGTTAAGTACTCCTGCTGCTTTTATAGTCTGTCGTATTTCTTCAGTCCTGTCTTCCTCCAGCCGCCAAAACCAAACCAGCGCCGGCGGGGCCGCCTGCTTCCGCCTCCCACGGCTGGTTGCGCCTCAGCGCACGCATCGCCGCCCCACCGTCTCCTAAATCGTTAACACCGACGTCCTCCGCGCGCTTTGCTGCGCTCGCCGCGGCGCCACCCTCTCGCGTTGTCAACATGGTCAACAAACAACAGGAATCGGCAGAAGTATGTGGAGAGGATGACAGTAGGGGCCCACCACATCAGCGTATGGAAAAATAAAATGCTTCCTCCTAGTGTTTTCCTGACATCTGGGACCCACGACATTGTGAGCGTATATAGTCAATAGACAAGAGAACAACACAAGATCTGCTGACACCTGGATCGTAGCTACTCGAGCAGTATTTTTTTTGTTTGGTATTGTTGAGATGGAGCAGTGTTTGAACTGGGGTGTGGCCCTTCTAGCCCAGGCTTATATTTTATGTTCACCATGTGACCAACCCAGCTATTTTTTTCTTTGTGAAAATGAGCCCAGTTTATTTTTTCTGAAGAATACCCAATCCAGGCCTACTTATTTTTCTACGCCCTGATGGGCTGCAACTCTTTCAAGACGCCTGCAAATCTTGAAAGTAATATGAAATGGGTTGTAAATATAAAAACAGATGACAAATTGGCAATTACTTTATAATTTCTGATTTTTTCACATTTTCAGATTCCTATTTCACTAGGCATTAACCTAATTCAAATATATCTTCAAAGTACTTTAAATCTGGCACGACATTTCGGTATTAAAAATAGTTTGGAACCCACAGAAATATGCGAAATTGGCCCTAGCCAACCAAAAAAATGACTGCAATAAATTGCATAAGAAGTTGCCATGAGCTATATATAAATATTAAAAAAAGAGGGAGTGGTGTGACTTGTGGGCCTGTTTAGTTGACGCGTATGCAAGATTTTTTTAGTTATTATATACTACGTCAGCAAACGATTCTAGCAGACGTAATCGTTGGATGTCAATCCAACGGCCGTCATGTTTCTTCAATCTCTGATCTTCTTGCTCCAGCCGCCAAAGCAGCGCCGGCGGGACTGCCTGCTCCCGCCTCCCATAGTCGGATGTGCTGCCGCACAGGCCTCAGCGCCCCCTACTACTCCCACCGTTGGCCAGGGCATCCCTCTACTCACCCACACCCCCTATTATTCTGCGGCGACGGCAGCCTCACACCGCAGCCGATCCGGTGAACCCTCGTACTCCTCTCCGCGCGGGCTTCCACTGCCGCATCTTCCCCGGCTCCGCGTCGTCCCCTTCCTAGGCCTCGCCGTCGTCCACTACCGTGGTTCTCTCGGCGCGGCATGGTCAATGTGGTCAACGACCGACTTCCATCGGAAGAGTACTGTACGTGGAGAGGCTGATAACTGGGTCCACGGCAGCCGCAAGGAAGTGCCTCCTTATTACGCGGAAAATAATTATTCCTCCACCTGACAGATGGGACCCACTGGACGGGCCACCAGTATTTCACGAAAAAATGTTTCCCCCTGACTGCTGGGACCCACAGGTCGGGCCATCGTATTTCGCAAAAAAAACGTTCCCCCCGCTGTCACCTCGGACCCACCGGAAGTGCCTCCTTATTACGCACAAAAAAATGAATACCCCCCTGCTAGCTGGGACCAACCTTGGTGGGAGGCTGACTTGTGGGCCTACTAAGTTGACTGGGACGGAGGCCTTTGTCAACTTTAGTCAATATATGAACGATTCTAGCTCCAGTGATCGTACGATGTCCATCCAACGGTCGTAGTGCTTCTTCAACCTCTGGTCTTCTTGCTCCAGCCTCCCAAAGCAGCGCCGGTCGTGCCGCCTGCTCCTGCCGCCCGTGGCCGGCTGTGATGCCGCGGAGGCCTCACTGCCCCCTACTACTCCCACCGCTGCCAGGCCATCCCTCTACGCACCCACACCCCCTGTTATTCTGCGGTGACGGCAGCCTCACACCACAGTCGAACGAGTGAACCCTCATACTCCTCTACGCGTGGGCATCCACTGTCGTGTCTTCCCCGTCTCCGCGTCGTCCCCTTCCTAGGCCTCGCCATCGTCCACCACCCTGGTGCTCTCGGTGTGGCATGGTCAACGTGGTCAAGGAATGGCTTCCATCGGACGTGGACTGTACGTGGAGAGGCTGACAGCTGGGTCCACGGCCACAGTAAGGAAGTGTCTCCTTATTACGCGCAAAATAATTATTCCTCCACCTGACAGCGGGGACCCACCGGACGGGCCACTGTATTTTGCGAAAAAAATGTTTCCCCCTGTCTGCTGGGACCCACCAGCTACATCTTCGCACGCAAGGAAGTGCGTCCGAAAAAAATGATTCGCCCCCCTGACTGCTGGGACCCACCAGCTACATCTTCGCACGCAAGGAAGTGCGTCCGGGCAGAAAAAACAAAACAATTTGCCCCCCTGACTGCTGGGACCCACCAGCTACATCTTCGCAGGCAAGGAAGTGCCTAACAGTCGGGACCCACCTGGTCGAAGCGTACATACCATTTTCATTCTGGTCGCGAACATGTACGTACATACTAGTCGATGTAGAGGCGCGCATGTGTCGTAGTAGAGGCGCGCACGTAGCATGTACACGTACGTACAACGGAGAGGGTGCAACAAAGAAAATACGGCCACGTACGTACATACGGCCAGGGTCTCGAACGCCTACTCGCGCATACATATATGGCTGGGTCGGAACGGAGAAACAACATCGTCATCGTGTTCATGGGGAGGCAACGGAATGCGTCGTGTTCATCGGGAGGCAACGGAACGCGTGGGAGCCAACCGGCTTGGGCGGAACATGCGATGGAAACAAGGCCTGGTGTTGGTGTCAAAACCGGCGGATCTCGGGTAGGGGGTCCCGAACTGTGCGTCTAGGCGGATGGTAACAGGAGACAAGGGACACGATGTTTTACCCAGGTTCGGGCCCTCTTGATGGAGGTAAAACCCTATGTCCTGCTTGATTGATATTGATGATGTGGGTATTACAAGAGTAGATCTACCACGAGATCAAGGAGGCTAAACCCTAGAAGCTAGCCTATGGTATGATTGTTGTTATTGTTGTTGTCCTACAGACTAAAACCATCCGGTTTATATAGACACCGGAGAGGGCTAGGGTTACACAGAGTCGGTTACAATGGTAGGAGATCTACATATCCGTATCGCCAAGCTTGCCTTCCACGCCAAGGAAAGTCCCATCCGGACACGGGACGAAGTCTTCAATCTTGTATCTTCATAGTCTTGGAGTCCGGCCGATGATGATAGTTCGGCTATCCGGACACCCCGTAGTCCAGGTATCCCTCAGTAGCCCCTGAACCAGGCTTCAATGACGACGAGTCCGGCGCGCATATTGTCTTCGGCATTGCAAGGCGGGTTCCTTCTCCGAATAATTTGTAGAAGATTGTGAACACCAGGATAGTGTCCGGCTCTGCAAAAATAAATTCCACACTCCATCGTAGAGAGAATAATATTTACACAAGTTCAATCTGCTGACGTATTTCGTGGTGTGACGTCACACCACAACCAAGCCTTCACTCGAATTGTTTTTATTATACCGCCTCAGCACGTTTAGCGAAGCGGTTTCCTTGGCACGTCTTGTTGAAGCAGAGATCGTGCTCCCCCTATTCCGGGATTCTCATCAATACGGACGTGGGTAACCCAACCGCGCCATTGATTGCGGCGCTTGGGAGAAAAGCGAGTTTTACCAGGCCGGTGGGGACGCATAGTTTCGTCTGTCCATATATAAGGGGATAAGGATCCACCTTTTCACCTACGCCTTCTTCCTCCTTTGCTTATCCATCTCCGCGCACTCGAGCTCCAGCGCCCAAGTCCGCACATCTCGCCTCGACCTCCTCCAGCCATGTCCGGAGCGGGAGGCAAATGGATGGCCTCCTCCGTCACGGAGGGGCACATCGAGAGGCTGCGCGGCGCCGGATACCTGTCCAGCGACATCGCGCACCGGCTCCCCAACAAGGGGCAGCTCATCCCCACCCCCAGGCCCCATGAGAGGGTGGTATTCCTTCCCCATTTCCTCCGAGGACTGGGCTTCCCACTTCACCCCTTTGTCCGGGGGCTCATGTTCTACTACGGCTTGGATTTCCATGATCTAGCCCCGAATTTCATCCTCAACATCTCGGCGTTTATCGTCGTGTGCGAGGCCTTCCTCTGCATCCAGCCCCACTTTGGCTTGTGGCTCAAGATCTTCAATGTCAAGCCGAAGGTCGTGAAGGGGAATCAAGCGGAATGCGGAGGCGCCATGGTGGGCAAGATACCCAACGTTACTTGGCTCGAGGGTGCCTTCGTGGAAACCATCAAGGGGTGGCAATCGGGGTGGTTCTACATCACCGAGCCGCGTGACCCTAAATGGGCAGCGGCCCCCGAATTCAGATCTGGCATCCCCACACGGCTCACCTCTTGGAAGGAGAGTGGCCTGACTTGGGGCGATTTGGAGGAGCTGACCGGACTCCAAGCCTGTATCCAGAAGCTGGTGGACAAGAAGCTCAAGCTTGTCAACGTTGTCCAAGTCACGCTTATCCGCCGGATCCTCCCGTGCCAACAACGGGCCTTTAAACTGTGGGAGTTCGATCCGGCTCAGCACCGAACCTTGAGCGGGCTCTTCGACACTAGGTATGAAGATGCCTGGAAGGTGTTTTTTAAGGGCGCTGAGGCCCCCGCATCCGCTACCGAAGATCGCGGATTCCGCTCACAGCGTCCGGCTGACGAGGTAAATGATTTTACCCTTTACGGGATACTTGTTTTTCATAGTTTGACTCTATGCGGGATTTAAACTCCCTTTCCTTTGACAGGACTGGCTGAAGAAGGCCGAGCAGACTAACTGTCCGGCCCCCTTGCCAGAAGACCCAGTGGATGCCCATCTGGCGGGGCTGCTGGTTCCGGCACCCCATGTGGTGCCGGAGAAGAAGGCCAAGAAGGAGGCCACGGGTACTCGAAAGAGTTCCCGTTTTCAGGTGTCCGATGACTCCGAGGCGGACTCCTCCCCCGAGGACGAGGAGAAGAAGAAAAGGGCCTCTCCCCCAGCGGGGGGAGGGAAGAAAAGGAGGGCCTCCCCAACGAGGGAGGCCGAAGGGTCCAAGAAGGGAAGAACTCTTCCCCCGGACTGTTCTGCCAACGCCGGTGACGACGACGAGGATTGGCCTCCGAGGGCCAAGCCCCTGGCGAGATCGTAAGTATCCGGACTCCCGAATGACTTCATGATTTGTCTTTTCGCCACTTGGTGTCTTTCTAACGCCGCATACAACCCTGCAGTCCGCCCAAGGACGATCTTCCCGCTTCGTCGAGCGGGTCCTTGGGTTCGTCGGATGTGAACAACACTTCACTTCCAACCGCCTCTTCTCCCCGCGACGCTGACGACGTCGAGGTGGGATCCCAGAGAGGGACCCATCCGGAGGAGGAGGACCCGGAGGTAGCACAGGGCGACCTCCCGGACTTCGTGCCGGACTCCGCACCGGAACCTGCAGTGGTTCCGGAGTCCGGCGGGCGGCCCCTTCGCAAGAAGGGCAAGACCGTGGCACCGGCGGCCTCCGTCCAACCGGAGGCGCCGGATAACTTGCTGGAGGCGCTCAACGGCGCTTCCATCGAGGAGGAACACCGCACTGTCATGAGTGCGGTGATTCAGAAGGTCCAGCTCGCCAAAGGCGGGCTGACCGAAGCCTGCAGCAGCCTTCTATCAGGCTTTGAGGTAAGAATATTAATATATGTAAAATAGTACCGCATAGACAGTAGCCCCTGATGCTCGGTTCGGTGTTCGGAAAGAAAAGCCGGACTGAGGATCTAAAAAGATATACGCAGGAGTCATAAAAAGTATGTCGATATGGGATTGCAGGCTACCCTGCTGACCTCTGCCGCACTGACTGCGGAGGTCAATGCTTTGAAGCAAAACCTCGAGCGGTCCGAGAACGAGCTCGGCCGTGCCAAGAAGCAACTCGAGGACAAAGAAGGTGAGTAGCGCCTTATTAAAGTTGTACCTTACAGAAAAGGATTTGGTTGCAAAAAGAATGACAAGGATAACGTGGGTATTGCAGGGGCCACAAACGAGGTGGCGACCCTGAAGGAGGCAGTGTCCGTGGCCGAACGTAATGCGGCCGCGGAGCGCGCCGAGCGAGAGAAGCAGGAGGCGCGGGTGGCGGAGGTACGGCAAGAGCTCCAGGCTCTCGTGGAAAAACATGAGAGTTTGGAGCGTGACTCGAAGACTCGAGAGTCCGAGCTTGCATCGGCTCTTGAGAGTGCCAAAGCCGCTAAGGCCGAAGCCTACAAGGCCCTCCAGGAAATCGAGGCGTTGAAGAAAATAGCGTCGGGTAAGGCATTTTTCATGCAAAGCAAGCATGTGGATGTGGATTACGTGTTACTTACCCGAATTCGGAGCTCTCCAGGAGCGTTCGCAGATCTGCCCCGCAGCGTGTCCGATGCTGCCGCTTTCTACAGGGCCGAGGAGGGGAGCTCGACGGAGAAGGTCTTCTGGTCTCAGTATGCTGAGGCCGGACATCCGGTTCCCCTTAGCGACCAGCTGAAGCAGCTGGTCGAGCTCCACAAGGTGGCCGAACAGGCCATGAAGGGCCTCATAGTTCGGCTGTGGCCTAATGAGGCCATGCCTGGGAGCTACTTCGGCCTGGTGCGGCGGCTGGTGGATGCGTGTCCATGGGTTGAGGTCATCAAGCGATCCGCCTGTATTGAAGGTGCCCGTCGGGCCCTTGCCCGTGCTAAGGTGCACTGGGGCAAGATGGATGCTGAGAAGCTTGTGACGGACGCGCCACCGCCGGGCAAGGAGTATCGCACGCCCGAGATGTATTATAAGAGTGTCCTGAAGGGTGCCCGCACTATTGCGGGTGAGTGCTCCAATAATGTAATATTTGAGTAAACTCGCATTTTGTTATCCTGTGCGCAGAAAACTTTGTTCATATGCGCTAAGCAACGCTTGTTGATTTAAAATATTACCTTCTGTGCGGCTGTTTATCAAATCTGAGAGATGGCAAGTCGTCGGCTTCAGCCCCCATGCCACGAGTGCTGGGGTGTTCGGTATAAATTTGAGCACTCTTGTTCCCATATTTGGGTCCATCTAGGGAGGCGCTCAACACGACGAACTAGGCAACCGGACTTATAATGCTTGAACACTCTCACTTAGCCATAGAATTCTATAATTTTAAATTTCGGCGAAGCCCCTAGTGTTCGGAAGGCCGAATTCGGGGCGCTATCCACGCCTGGGCCGGACAAAGCCGGTTCCTCGCTCTAAGCGGCATAAGTCTTTAGGGACTCGAAAAAACCTCTCGAACAGCGACCGGCTCTCGCCTCATCATGACGGTCAGTTTTAGCTTTCTCCACTGAGGCGTTAACCCAGCTCAACTGGGGCGCAATCGCAGTGGTTCTCCCAGTGCTACCTTAGCCGATACAACGGAACGTAAGGTACCAAAACATGGGAGCCAGGCAAACCCAACTATTGACCCAAGAAATGATTCGGAGCTGATGCATATAATGCTATAAGTTCGGAGTGCCGCACTTGTGAAAGTGTTCGGACTTATCACACCATGATGTGGGGAACATAAGCCCCTGGTGTTTTTAGCCGTACCAAAGTGTACGGATGCAACATGTCATAAATGAACATTTGTATAAGAAAGAAATGCAATTATAAGCAAAAAGGTGCTGCATTGTTTTATTCAAGAAGTACTGCTATGAATGTAGAATGATACAAATAGTGCGATAAGCAAGGGACGGGACTGTTAAACATGTCCCCCTCCAGGGGTAGGCTGCGGAGTGGTGTATAAAACAGATTAAATGCTCGTAAGGGAGACCACCTGGATATTCGTCGCAGCCTTTCTCCTTCCCTGGCTGTTGCATCGTGAGTTCGGCCGGTTTACTGCCGGACAGGGCCTCTGGTGAACATAGTCCTATGGGTAAGAGAAAAAAAAGAAAAAAAAAGAAATGACACACTTAGGAGCCCCTGATGTGGTTGAGCCGCATTCTGGGCCTGTCGTGGTCGTGCCCCTTCCCCTATGCCCATGGTATCTCCAGAGCATAATGATGTACCTGAAGGACCAGTCTTGCGATCTTGCGAGGGCTGGGGTTGGGGTCGCATTGCTACGCGTGCTCGGAACGTGCCAGGTGGTCTTGTTGTAGGTTACTTCGGGCGCGTTTGGCCGTGTCTGGTCGCTTAACGGCCGGACTCGAGAATTTCCTTAAGAGGCTGCATTGTACTTCTGCCGCGAGAGCCGCTGTATGTTCCTCCGTTCGGAGGGAGCGCTCGGTGTTTCCGTTGACCGTGATGACTCCTCGAGGGCCTGGCATCTTGAGCTTGAGGTATGCGTAGTGCGGCACCGCGTTGAACTTTGCAAACGCGGTCCGTCCGAGCAAAGCATGATAGCCGCTGCGGAACGGAACTATGTCGAAGATTAACTCCTCGCTTCGGAAGTTATCCGGTGATCCAAAGACCACTTCCAGTGTGACTGAGCCCGTACAATTGGCCTCTACACCTGGTATGACGCCTTTGAAGGTCGTCTTTGTGGGTTTAATCCTTGAGGGGTCTATGCCCATCTTGCGCACTGTGTCCTGATAAAGCAGGTTCAGGCTGCTGCCGCCGTCCATCAGGACTCTGGTGAGGTGAAATCCATCGACGATTGGGTCTAAAACCAATGCGGCGAATCCGCCGTGGCGGATGCTGGTGGGGTGGTCCCTTCGATCAAAAGTGATCGGGCAGGAGGACCATGGGTTGAACTTCGGGGCGACTGGCTCCATCGCGTATACGTCCCTGAGTGCACGCTTCCGCTCCCTCTTGGGTATGTGGGTTGCGTATATCATATTCACCGTCCGCACTTGTGGGGGAAAACCCTTCTGTCCTCTGTTGTTCGGCGGTCGGGTCTCTTCTTCGTCATCGCTGTGCAGCCCCTTGTCATTGTTTTCGGCGATTAGCTTGCCTGCCTGCTTGAATACCCAACAGTCCCTGTTGGTGTGGTTGGCTGGCTTTTCGGGGGTGCCGTGTATCTGGCACAAGCGATCGAGTATTCGGTCCAAATTGGACGGACCCGTAGTAGTTCTTTTGAATGGCTTCTTCCGCTGACCGGGTTTCGAGCCTCTGAATCCGGCGTTGACTGCCGTATCCTCATTATTGTCGCCGTTAATGCGGCGTTTGTTCTTGTTGCGACGTGACCTGCCATTGCGATCCTTGGTATCCGGACTGCCGGAATTTTTGCTGAGGTTGTTGCTGCGAGCTAGCCAGCTGTCCTCCCCCGCGCAAAAGCGGGTCATGAGTGATGTGAGGGCTGCCATGGATTTCGGCTTTTCCTGTCCCAGGTGCCGGGCAAGCCACTCGTCGCGGATGTTATGTTTGAAGGCTGCGAGGGCCTCCGCATCCAGACAGTCGACGATTTGATTTTTCTTAGTTAAGAACCGTGTCCAGAATTGTCTGGCCGATTCGTCTGGCTGCTGAATTATGTGGCTTAGGTCGTCAGCGTCTGGTGGTCGCACATACGTGCCCTGGAAGTTATCAAGGAATGCGGCTTCCAGGTCCTCCCAACATCCGATTGATTCTGCTGGCAAGCTGTTAAGCCAATGCCGAGCTGGTCCTTTAAGCTTGAGTGGGAGGTATTTGATGGCGTGAAGATCGTCACCGCGGGCCATGTGGATATGAAGGAGATAGTCTTCGATCCAAACCGCGGGGTCTGTTGTGCCGTCATAGGATTCGATATTCACGGGTTTAAACCCTTCGGGGATTTGATGATCCATTACTTCGTCTGTGAAGCATAGTGGGTGTGCGGCGCCTCTGTATTGGGCTATATCGCGACGAAGCTCCAACGAGCTTTGTCTATTGTGTTCGGCCCGGCCGGACTTACTGTGTCCGGCGCGACGGTTGTCGTCACGTATCATGGGGCGCCCACGCGATCCATAGATCGATCTTGATTGTCTTGCCTTATCCTCCAATATATCTCGCAAGTCCGGAGCATTCCCCTGTGGCCTTGTGCTGTTCGAGCGGTGCCGGGGTACGGTTATAGTGAAAGGCCTAGAGGCCTCTCTGTCGCGGCCGCGAGGTGGCCGGTCAGCCGTATTGTGCTCTGGTGATGCAGGTTTATATGCCTCCTCCTCTAATCGGGGGAGCAACTTGCGTTTGGGGTAGCTTTTGGAGGGGCGTTCGAGCTCATGCTCTTCGGCCGCAAGGACTTCAGTCCATCTGTCGGCTAGCAGATCCTGATCAGCTCTAAGCTGTTGCTGCTTTTTCTTGAGGCTGTTTGCCGTGGCCATAAGCCTGCGTTTAAAATGCTCTTGTTCGACGGGATCCTCAGGCACGACAAATTCGTCGTCGTCGAGGCTTGCCTCGTCTCCGGAGGGAGGCATGTAATTATCATCCTCGACCTCTTCGTCTGCCGCTCTCTCATGAGGGCTGGCATCTCCGTCCTCCTGCGCTGAATCTTGCTGGAGGGGGTTGTCTTCGGCACTGTCTGGGGTATTATTATCTCCGGTGCCGGAATCGCCATTCTTGCTGTGGCAGGATTTAGAGCGGCGCCGCTGACACCGGCGCTTGGGCTGTTTCTTGGAGGGGTCTTCCTCCGCTGTTCCTTCGCCATTCCCATCCTTTGGGATATCCACCATGTATATGTTGTATGACGAGGTGGCTTTCCAGTGCCCAGTAGGCGATGGTTCTTGGTCGTCTCCGGCATCGTCGTCCATACTGTCGATGTCGTCGGAGTCGAAGTCTAGCATGTCGGTTAGATCATCGATAGCGGCTACTAAGTGGGTGGTGGGTGGGTCTTGAATTTCTTCGTCGTCCGCATCCCAACCGTCCTGACCGCAGTCCGGCCAGGGCTCTCCTGATAACGAGAGATATTTTAGCGAGCTCAAAACATCGCCAAAAGGTGAGTGTTGAAAGATGTCCGCAGCGGCGAACTCCATGATCGGTGCCCAGTCGGATTAGATTGGTGGGGGCGCGGGAGGTTCGGAGTCCGGCAAGGAGTCCGACACCTTGGAGTCATGAGCTTCAGAAGGGACAAAGTCAGTATTCGGCTCTATCGCCGTAGAGGTTGCAGCCCCCGAGGCGGTGTCTAACCATCCGTCCTCAATCTGCGCGGCCGGCTCCGAATCAAGGGTCGGAGCAGTCTCGTGTGCGGCCTCCAGGGCACTGTCCGGCAGCAGAGCTAAATCATGCCCATCATGACAGTGCGGCGCGCTCGACTGTGGCTCGAATCCGTTGAAGATCAAGTCCCCGCGGATGTCAGCCATGAAGTTAAGACTTCCAAATCTGACCTGACGGACAGGGGCGTAGCTTTCGATCTGCTCCAGATGGCCAACCGAATTGGCCCGCAGTGCAAAGCCGCCGAATACGAAGATCTGTCCGGGGAGAAAAGTCTCACTCTGGACTGCGTCATTGTTGATGATCGAAGGAGCCATCGAGCCTATCGGTGACGACACAGAGGAACTCTCAATGAAAGCACCAATGTCGGTGTCAAAACCGGCGGATCTCGGGTAGGGGATCCCGAACTATGCGTCTAGGCGGATGGTAACAGGAGACAAGGGACACGATGTTTTACCCAGGTTCGGGCCCTCTTGATGGAGGTAAAACCCAATGTCCTGCTTGATTGATATTGATGATGTGGGTATTACAAGAGTAGATCTACTACGAGATCAAGGAGGCTAAACCCTAGAAGCTAGCCTATGGTATGATTGTTGTTATTGTTGTTGTCCTATGGACTAAAACCATCCGGTTTATATAGATACCGGAGAGGGCTAGGGTTACACAGAGTCGGTTACAATGGTAGGAGACCTACATATCCGTATCGCCAAGCTTGCCTTCCACGCCAAGGAAAGTCCCATCCGGACATGGGACGAAGTCTTCAATCTTGTATCTTCATAGTCTTGGAGTCCGGCCGATGATGATAGTTCGGCTATCCGAACACCCCCTAGTCCAGGTATCCCTCACCTGGCATACCACACAACGGAGGAAACGGCCTTGTGTTCAACCGGCCATGTTCGGGACGGGGTCCTATTGATCGGAAGGGGTGTGGAGTACCGCAAAACGGAGGAAACAGACCTCATACGGTCGAAACGGGGGTCCTGTTGATCGGGAGGGGTGTGGCGTACCGCAAAATGGACGAAACAGACTTGTGTTGGAATGCTATGGTCGAAATGGGGGTCCTGTTGATGGGAGGGGTTTGGCGTACCGCAAAACAGATGAAACAGACTTGTGTTGGAGCGCTACGGTCGAAACGGGGGGGAGGGGTGTGGCGTACCGCAAAACGGGACTCCACGGGATACTGTTCATCTCCAGCGTCGACCTCCTCCAGCCTCCACGGGCTACCGTCGACCTCCTCCAGCCTCCACGGGCTCCTGTTCATCCAGCCTCCACCGCGCGCTACTCCACCGGCTACTGTTCAACCACCCCTCCACGGGCACCCCTGCACCGTCTACTGTTCATCCAGCCCTCCACACCACGGGGGCCTATTCAACCACCCCTCCACCGTCTACTGTTCATCCAGCCCTCCACACCACGGGTTCTTGTTCATCCAGAGGCAACGCCACCGCTCACTGTTCATCCCCCCTGCAACGCTCACTGTTCATCCCAGAGGCAGCATCGATCAGCTTCAGTTAGCAGCAGTAGAGAAGGAATCGCTCCATCGGGTTCAGTTAACAGCCATCGATCGATCGCTCGGGTTCAGTAACGCGTAGCCTGCAGTGCAATCGCTCGGGTTCAGTTAGAGCCCAACGCCTCGCTCGGGTTCAGTTAGAGCCAACGCCTCGCACACACGCACGTACCTGTACGAGAGAAACATGCATCGCTCTCCCACCATAACCGGCAACTCCCCGAAATTTTCCTCCCCCTCGCTTCTACCACGGTTTTTTCCGTCATGGACGGCCAAAGAATGTCATGCAGCTGCGTCTCCGGCCCGCCCAGGACGAAAAGCCCATTTTCTGTCATGATTTTTTGTCATAGAAGTAGGAGCCCACCACAACTATGATGATACCGGGTTTTGTCACAATTGTCGTCATAGAAGTGTCATATGTATGACAGAAATTTTTTTCGTTCGGCCCAAAATGTCACGGATGTGTCTTTTTTTTGTAGTGCCTATCATGCGGTCCCATGTGTCATGATGTACCAAGGCGATGCGCGTGTCCCTCTTGAGGCAGAAGCAATACTAGTACGTGGTTTGAGATGATGTCGAACCGAAGTGTGAAATAATGGTTGCTTCGTCCGTCTGGGAAGGTGCGGCGTTGTGATTTGACGTCTCATTGCTCATTACTAACACTGGGCCGGTACGAGTGGGGTGCGTCCCCCCTGCTGTTCTGCACTGTTATTTGGTGCTTGACACGTCGACCCGGTTGCACATGAGATGACCCCCACATCCTTTGTCAAAATAAACAACACCCCGATCAATGCATTTCACTCTTCCGTGCAACGGACGGGCACCTTACTTGCTCCTACAAGTGCTTAAGCTTGCCACATAGGCATAAAGTCTGATGTGGCAAGTTAATCAAGAAGAGAGAGATTAGTTTGGTGACCCAAGGAAGAAACGATGCTAAGCGCGTGTACCTACGTGAAAAGACAATTTTGAGTCTATAGCTAATTAAATGAAGCAAACTTAGCAACACCATTTCATTGGAAGAGGTCACTCCTTGGCAAATGCAATAAATACTAGTACTCCCTGTGTCCCATAATATAAGAACGTTTTTGGCACTACACTAGTGTCAAAAACATTCTTATATTATGGGACGGAGGGAGTACGAAGAAAGAGATAGAGAGGAGTAAAAAAATACACTTATAGCCAACCTTATAGCCAACCTTGTTGTAGTATGAGTGACTAAGTGATGACTATGTATAACATGCCAACATCAGATAGCCTAACGCACCGTGTTAAATCTCCAAGGGCGCGACCGCGCGAGCGACGCGGCGGTCGTGGTAGGCGCGACCATGATACGGGCTGCTGGCAGCTCTTGGATCTGAGATCAAACGGTCGCATGCTAAGTTGCTGAAAATTTGCAGAATAACCCTCCAGGATAGGATATTCACCCATTGGTCTAGAATCACGCCATGCAACCATTCGATCTCCGATCCAAGGGCTCTCAGAAGCCCGTATCATGGGAGAATGGAAAGCCACTACCCTGGTGTTCGCACGCTGGCAGTTCGCTCCTACTCGTCCCCGCACGTCCTTTAATACTACGGCGGTTCGCTCCTAGTCGTCCCGTCCATTCACATTACGGCAATTCCACTAATCCTAACCCTCCTCCCAAATCCATGACGTCTCAAATCTCCCCGATCGGCGGTGTGTACAAGGTTAGAACCATCACTGGCGATGAGTTCGACGTCATCTACACCCATTCTTCCGCGGCGGTGAAAGGATGCCTTTCTCGCTTCAGACGCATGTTCGAAGACTCACATGATGAGTGGGTCGCCGGGCTAGATGTTGAGTTCACCACAGTCGTTGGACGAGAGAAGGATATAAAGGACGAAGAGAGGAAGAAGCCCGCCGTGATCCAGGTTTGCGTGCATGACTTATGCTTGGTTTACCACATATGCCATGCCGACGTTGAGTACCGGGATTTTAAGGACTTCCTCGAGAGCAACCTAGTCAAATTCGTTACTGTAGACTTTGGTAACGACAAGTAAGTCCTGCGTCGGATAGGCCTCGTTGTAGGCAACACCTTCGACCTCCAAAGGAATCGGCTGGTGTCCTCTCGTCAGCCTTCAATGCTGACCCTGGCAGGAGCCATGGTTCATCCTTCGTACGGTAAACTGGAGAAACCTCCATACACGTTTCATCATCATGCATGGCAGCGGAATGTACTAGATATAGACCACATCCAGTACGCTGCAATGGATGGCTACCTTTGTTTCAATATCTACAAGGGTTGGATGAAGAGCAACAGCCAAGTTGGCGGTTCAAGCAAAGAAGTATAGGCCAAGAGGAAGAGGGACAGGGACGAAGTCGAGGACGTGGACGAGGACTCCGAGTAAGGTGGCAGTGTCGTTGCTCATGGTGGTTCTAATGCAGTGTCTACCGGAATAGTTGCAAAGTTTAATTTCAGGTGTGCTTAATTTAATTTGAGGGGTGTGTTGTGCTGAGCCCCCAGCAGAACTATGTTATGTTTCTTCTTGTTACTTTAACTCTTCAGTAAGTACATACTAGTATTTCATACATTTCATCTTTTAGTTGGTATAGTACTACCACTCGTTTATTCATATTATATACGTACAATATATATGGCCAACATCATATAGCCAGCAGTTTAGTTGTCAAAGAATTTCAGGGTGCTTAGTTTTGTCAAAAAATTCCAGGGTGCTTAGTTTTATTTGAGGGGTGGGTTGTGCTGGACACCATTATTGTGACTAGCCTTTTTAATGGTACATATGCATAATTTGGCGACGAGCGCTCTCTATATGTACCACATTTTTTTTAATTTCAAGTTTTGCTCCATGGCGCAATCCATCGATACTACTGTTGTACAAAAGTATGCATTTTTTAAAAGGCTAGAGGGTGGGGCAGTCTAGCTTGGTCGGTTTCACGAGAGGCGAGGGCCTTTGTGATTTGACGACTCATTACTGCTGGAAGGCGGGGCCTTGTGATTTGACTGCTCGTATAAATGCACCGACGACCTGATCGAGGAGGAGCAAAGAACCGTGCGGTATACTCAAATTTTCCACTGGAGTAGTACTGCGACGGAGGAGCATGAAACACGGCAGCCCAGTGCCATATGGTGATAAAAAATGATCTAATTTGCTAGTCATCTCATTGTTAGCATTGTTCTATTCATTCCCTCAAAAAACAAAAACCATTGTTCTATTCATGCCTCGCAGAGAACATGACACGTGCGGCGAAACACCCGAAGCAAAAGATGAAACACAGAAGCAAAAGAAGAAGGAAGATTATCACCCCAAATGATCTAATTCACCGCAGAGTCGTAACTGCTTCTTCATTGCCTCCACGACCGCCATCTCCTTGTGTGTCTCCTCCGCCATCTTCTTCATTCTGTCCATGACGCGGGATTTCTTGACGCGAGCCTTCATCATCTGTTCCACGGCCGCATTATGTACCTTGACAGCAGCCGGGTGCTCGATGCGGACCTTCGCCAACTCCTCCTTCTGTTCCATGACGAGGGCCTACAGCATCTTCATCGAGGAACTACTATTCTCATGCAGCTTCTTCCAGCCGGCGTTCTTCTCCTTCAACAGGTCGATCTCGTGGCAGAGCTTCACCTTGTCCTCCTGAAGTCGCAGGATTTTGCCGGTCGCCTTCTTCTCCGAGGCAATGCTCTTCTTCAGCAGCATCACCAAGCCGGCAGTCAACTCCCCCTGCTGATTGAGCTCACGGGCATGTCGTTGAGGCTCTCCTTCAGCAACTCCGTCAAGCCTTGGATGAACTCCTTCTGCTTATTGAGGTGCTTATTGAGCTGATCGGGCATGCCGTCGAGGGATAACGACTCCAGCTCCGCCGGCTCGGCATGTTCGCCTCCGCGGCTAGGGCGCTTCTGGGAGATATCGCCTGCCCGTGAGAGATCTTTCGAGGTCTCTGCGTGGCGGCGGGCCCTCTTTTTTTCCGCAGCCTTGGTTGCCGCTCCCTTGTTACGAGTAGTTCTCGATCTAGAGCTCTGCTCACCGGCCATGGCAACGACGGACGAAGAAGAAGCACTTATGAGGAGGAAAGGTAGATTAATTTTTGGTTAGGTAGTTCCCCTTTTTATAACCGAAGTACTAGCACTAGTAGTACTAACACCTGCATCGTGGGAACACGTTCAGGTTTGGTACGTAGTACTAGTAGGTGTGAGCAGGCTTTCGAATGTGATGGGAACAAGGTAAAGATTAATTGATGGTTTTGGTTTCGAGGCCCGAAACGGCTCCCGATGAGTTTAGTGGAACATAAATTTCAAGTAGACTACACTGCTCAAATGCGTAAATATTATGTTACTGTCAAAAATTGGCACAAAATACGAAGGAGACCAATGGAAGTACTACTAGCAACCCACAATTTAACTACTCGCATGCGCGCAGTGGAGTAATAATGTCTTTCTTCCGCCCTCACGTCCACTCAATTTGCATGCGCTGTATTAATTGACCATCAATGAAGTGAATGACTTTACACGCGTCAAATTATCACATGGGGTGGATCTTGGTACAAAATTGCGTCCGCCCATGTACCCACGTGTGCGTGCGAGGGAATGAGTGTGTGTGTGGCGTGCGTGCACATCTTCGCTTCGTGCATGTACCGCCAGTATGGCTCGGGGAGGACGAGTACATTCTTCTGGAACCAGCAGCACGTCACTGTCATCAATCCATGCAAGGAGGTCGCGACAACGCCTCCACATGTGCCACATGGCTTCATGAACTGTAAGAGAGACACTGTGTAGCGTGCCATTGGTATTCTAATTTACGTGTTTTGCACATACTCGAAGTACTAGTAATTTACACGTGCATTGCACGCATCAGATTTTGCAACCAAATTTTGAATAAATACCACACTATAGCATGTAAGCTCTTAGTCATATATGCATGATGTAGCCCTTCGTTTAATTCTTATAGTTCATCTCATTCAAAATCAAATTAGTTTTTATAAAAAAGCTAAGAACGCGTGAATAGGAAAAACATGGGATTATAGTGGAATGTCGTATTGAATCCTACAGGATTGTACGAGTGTTTAATTGTGCATAGAAAAAACGCAGAATTCTTTAAAAGAGGTTTGAGTGGATGGGATGTTTCCTATGAAATCTAGTGCAAATGAATCATATGGAAAAATTCCTATGGTTTACAATCCTACGAATCAAACAACCAAGATAGGAAAAATTCCTAATGATTAGAATCCTCCAAAATTCCTTTGAGAATCCTTTGAATCAAAGAAGCCCTTAATCTATTTTATGATTCATGGAATTGTGCGTTGTAAAGCATAAAGTAAAAACAAATAATGGTAATTCAACTAGAAAAAAAGGTTGGGCAGTTATGATACGGAAGATTCTAGAACAAAAGAGAACCACTATTGTTTTGAGGTTTGTGCATTATGCTTAAGTTCAACCATGGAGTCTGCTAGATTGTACATGTGGCAAAATCCGGTGGGGGGCTAGAATATGGTGCGAGGGGCCGAGTGGAGGGAGACTATGAAGGAATGCACAAGTGCGAGATCGATATTTAGAGAGAGGGGGCGAACACGTGCGCTGTTTCACGTAGTGGCGGAGCCATGAAAAATAAATGAGCTAGGGGGTCAAGCATTGCTAATCCTTTACGAGGAGGGTCAATTCATGAAATTAAACCTTTTTTAGCAGCAATTGTCTAATGATCACATTCATATTAGCCTCGATATATAGTGATGTTGGGGGGGGCAGGGCCCTTACTGCCCCCTGTCTTCGCCATTGTGCATGCATCTGAGAGATGAAGCGGAAGGCATGGATGATGAGAGGGGGACGTTGGATATATAATTAATGTGGGTGTATTAGCTATTTATGTTAATCCTATATAGAGAGGTATAGATTGATCGATGTGGACGTGGGAAAGAGGGTGAGACCTCACTGGATATATCGATTGATCGGTTTGTGTGAAAACTATGAAAGACCTAGCTATATACACACATACATAGAGGAACATCGATCATTGCGCATGCACGCGTGAGAGATAAAGAATGCCCGGTATGAAGGAGAGGGGGATGTGTGTGGGTGTGTGCCTTCATGGGAGACCGACCTGAAGAAAAATATTGCATGCTTGCGATAGATAATGCCGACTGATAGTGTGTGTGCATGCATGCACGAGAGAAAGTTAGTGGTACAATTATAAAGAGAAGACTACTGTGTGGGTGTAAAAGAATAGGTGAGGTCATAATCAATGTAAAGTTGAATTCAAATATTTGAATAAGAGATCCTGATGTTTGAAACCCATGCATCCATGAATATAACGGAGATCTGCGCGGTGTGCTTTGGAAACGAGCATGTTGTAATGTATACACATTGAACAAGTTCAGACTGATTTGAATTTGAGATACCGATGGCAGACATCATTTGCCCATGTCGCATCCGACCATGTAATTGGAGATGATGGGCGGCTTTCGCATCACATATCTATATCTATACCCCTATATATATATATTATATTATATATATTTTTATATTGTGTGCGGGTAACTTTAACTTTGAAAGATGGTCGTTGGATGAGGCGAATCCGATGGTCCAAAGATGGCAAATTTGAGCACTATTGGCCGTTGGATATCATCTAGATTCCACCAGATTTCGCCACATTTATAATCTAGAAGACTCCATGGTTGAACTTAAGCATAATGCACAAACATCAAAACACAAGCACTTCTTATTTGTTCTAGAATCTTCGGTATCAGAATTGCCCAAATGTTTTTCTACATGATTTGCCATTATTTGTTTTTACTTTATGTCTTACAACACACAATTCCATGAATCTTAAAATAGATTAGCTTTCTTATAAAAACTAGATGATTTTGAATGAAATGAACTATAAGAATTAAACAAACATCTACATCATGCATATATGACTCAAAGCTTGCATGCTATAATGTGGTATTTATTCATAATTTGGTTGCCAAATCTCATGCGTGCAATGCACGTGTACCTTACTCTAGTCTAAATGGTGTTTGTGTGTGTGTTGTGCGTGTTGAGGTGCAAATTGTCTTTTTTTTGGTACACATTAAGCTTGTTCTTCCGAAATTTCAAGTCGCGCCCTATTATGCCGAAAATTGAAGCTAGCGTCTCTGTCTATCGTGCTGCGAACTCCCGCCTCTTCAACCTGTGCCTTGTTAGCCCGAAATAATTAAGATATATCTTTGTCTCGTTGTGCTCCGACAACTCCCTCCATCTCAACCCGCGCCTTGATATTCCGAAATACAACGCGTGCGAAAACTCCCACCTCCTATGAAATCCCGACACGTGAAATGCCCGTGGTACCCCTGAACCGAAAGAACCACCTCAAATCGGTGGGGGGTACTTTCATAACTTACCCCACATTTCGGACAAGCGTGTCTCTAAGCCATGGTTCCCCACTGGCATCCTATCCGCCCACCCATTCATACACCGAGGCCGCGAAAACCCGCGACGAAACCCCACACCCTGCTCCGTCCGCCACCCAACCAGAGCTTCTTCCCCGACGACGTCGCCCACAGCAACACCTCGACGTCCCTCATCCACCGTACCGAATGAGGATCCGTCGTCGATCTCATCGTCCCGCCGGTTCAGCCACCCCGTCCTCCACCTCCAAGAAGCTGCCCTGATGTTCCCCTTGTCTTTCGCGCCACCTCCATTCCCACACCGCCGTCTTCACCTGCACCACCGGAAGAGCATCATCATCACCGTTTCCTCGGATGAAGCTGTGGCCTAATCGGCACCACCAAAGAGGTTGTACACTAATCGCCGCATTTTCTTCTTGATTCGATCTCACGATGCTGCCGGCGCTCGGTCCCGAGCCGACATGGCGCGGCTCCATCCACAGCAGTGTCGCCGGTGACTTCCTCCATGGTGTCCCTCCCTCGGCGGCGACTTCCACATCAGTAGGAGCTGCTGCTGCTTTAGCTCTCGCTCGCGCTGCTGCTCTGCTCTTGCTCTCGGTCCCCTGCCTGGTCTGCTCTTGCTATTGCTCTTGCTCATGCTGCTGCTCTAGCTCTTGCCCTTGCTTGTGATGCTGCTCCGATTTGGCTACACTTCAGTCGACTGAATCAACTTTTGGGTCAGTCGATTTCCAAAGGGTGGGCTCGCCAGGGTGAAGGAAGAACCAGCCGCAGCGGGGAGGGGGGCTCACCGGAGAGGTACCACACTATCTATCTTAGGGTTCAGGATGGGGGCAGTGGTCGCCGGCGGTGGTGGGGCGGTGGCGGGGCGGTGGCGTGGGGATCGCTGGAGAAAAAGCTCGGCACAGGGGGGCCTAGAGGGATGGCCGGGGTGGTGGCGGACCGGTGGTGGGGAGTGTCTTCGATGCGGGCGAGCGGCGCACCACCGGCCGCAGGTGGCGGGGGGCTGCTGTTTGGCCGGTGGTGGCTGGCGGCTCAGGGGGGTGGAGGTTGAAGATGAACCGCAGGCCCTTGATTTCGTATCCAACGGCTGCAAAATCGACTGACCAGAGATGAAAAAGTCAGTCGACCGACGTGTAGCCTCACCTTGCTAGTGCGTTCAGTTTCGACAGCAAAATTCAGTTTGGACAGTTAAGTTCAGTTTTGACAGTTAAGTTCAGTTTCGACAGTTAAGTTCAGAGATGAGCGGCTGATGTATTTTAAATCTAGCACTTTGTGGTTATGTATTTTACGTCATGTATTGGATATGCTATTAGAATTCCACTCAGGTTAACATTGTTCGTTGTCTCTCTTGTCCTGCTTCAGCCTCGGCGTCGTACAACTCATCGGAGCTGCTCCAACGATGAAACCCTCCATCACAGCGGAGCAGTACCTCAGGCTCCATCTCCAGACGCCTAAGATCTTCTTCCCCTCCTCCGACAGCAAAGTCAGTCGGAGCATCCTCACCGGCCAACCCAATCACGCTGAGATCAACATGGCTTCGCCAAAGAGGTTGTACACTTGTTGCATCTCTTTTTTACTCTACATGTTATATATATTGTCCACTGAGCACTCGTAGTAACAGGAAATACGATTATTTTATCCTACTATATGACAAGCAGTGAGGTACCAGGCAACTTAGCTATCCATGATGGACTCTCTTGAACGTCATCATTGAAGGAAATATGCCCTAGAGGCAATAATAAAGTTATTATTTATTTCCTCATATCATGATAAATGTTTATTATTCATGCTAGAATTGTATTAGCCGGAAACATGATACATGTGTGAATACATAGACAAACATATAGTCACTAGTATGCCTCAACTTGACTAGCTCATTAATCAAAGATGGTTATGTTTCCTAACCATAGACATGTGTTGTCATTTGATTAATGGGATCACATCATTAGAAGAATGATGTGATTGACATGACCCATTCCGTTAGCCTAGCACTTGATCGTTTAGTATGTTGTTATTGCTTTCTTCATGACTTATACAAAGTTCCTGCAACTATGAGATTGTGCAACTCACGTTTACCGGAAGAACACTTTGTGTGCTACCAAACGTCACAACGTAACTGGGTGATTACAAAGGTGCTCTACAGGTGTTTCCAAAGGTACATGTTGGGTTGGCATAATTCAAGATTAGGTTTTGTCACTCCGATTGTCGGAGAGGTATCTCTGGGCCCTCTTGGTAATACTCATCACCTAAGCCTTGCAAGAATTGTAACTAATGAGTTAGTTATAAGTTGATGTGTTACAGAACGAGTAAAGAGACTTGCCGGCAACGAGATTGAACTAGGTATTGGATACCGACGATCAAATCTCGGGTAAGTAACATATCGATGACAAAGGGAACAATGTATGTTGTTATGCGGTTTGACCGATAAAGATCTTCGTAGAATATGTAGGAACCAATATGGGCATCCAGGTTCCGCTATTGGTTATTGACCGAGAATGGTTCTAGGTCATGTCTACATAGTTCTCGAACCCGTAGGGTCCGCACGCTTAACGTTACGATGACAGTTTTATTATGAGTTTATAAGTTTTGATGTACCGAAGTTGTTCGGAGTCCCGGATGTGATCACGGACATGACGAGGAGTCTCTAAATGGTTGAGACATAAAGATTGATATATTGGAAGCCTATGTTTGGACATCGGAAAGGTTCCGGGTGAAATCGAGATTTTACCGGAACACCGGGGGGTTACCGGAACCCTCCCGGGGGTTAATGGGCCTTAGTGGGCCATGAGGGAGAAGAGGAGGGCCGGCCAGGGCAGGCCGCGCGCCCCCTCCCCCCTAGTCCGAATAGGACAAGGAAGGGGGGCGGCGCCCCCCTTTCCTCTTTCCCCTCCCCCCTTTCCTTCTCCACCAAGGCAAGAAGGGGGAGTCCTACTCCCGGTGGGAGTAGGACTCCTCTAGGCACACCCCAAGGGGGCCGGCCGCACCTCCCCCTCCCTCCTTTATATACGGGGGCAAGGGGGCACCCCATAACACACAAGTTGATCTACGATCGTTCCTTAGCCGTGTGCGGTGCCCCCCTCCACCATATTCCACCTCGGTCATATCGTCGCGGAGTTTAGGCGAAGCCCTGCGCCGGTAGAGCATCATCATCGTCACCATGCCGTCGTGCTGACGGAACTCATCCCCGGAAGCTTTGCTGGATCGGATCCCGGGGATCGTCATCGAGCTGAACGTGTGCTAAACTCGGAGGTGCCGTACGTTCGGTACTTGGATCGGTCGGACGTGAAGACGTACGACTACATCAACCGCGTTGTCATAACGCTTCCGCTTATGGTCTACGAGGGTACGTGGACAACACTCTCTCCTCTCGTTTCTATGCCATCACCATGATCTTGCGTGTGCGTAGGAATTTTTTTGAAATTACTACGTTCTCCAAGAGTGGTATTAGAGCCTGGTTTTATGCGTAGATGTCATATGCACGAGTAGAACACAAGTGAGTTGTGGGCAATATAAGTCATACTGCTTACCAGCATGTCATACTTTGGTTCGGCGGTATTGTGAGATGAAGCGGCCCGGACCGACATTACGCGTACACTTACGCGAGACTGGTTTCACCGCTACGAGCACTCGTTGCTTAAAGGTGACCGGCGGGTGTCTGTCTCTCTCACTTTAGCTGAATCGAGTGTGGCTACGCCCGGTCCTTGCGAAGGTTAAAACAGCACCAACTTGACAAACTATCGTTGTGGTTTTTGATACGTAGGTAAGAACGGTTCTTGCTAAGCCCGTAGCAGCCACGTAAAACTTGCAACAACAAAGTAGAGGACGTCTAACTTGTTTTTGCAGGGCATGTTGTGATGTGATATGGTCAAGACGTGATGCTATATTTTATTGTATGAGATGATCATGTTTTGTAACCAAAGTTATCGGCAACTGGCAGGAGCCATATGGTTGTCGCTTTATTATATGAAATGGAAACGCCCTGTAAATGCTTTACTTTATCACTAAGCGGTAGCAATAGTCGTAGAAGCAATAGTTGGCGAGACGACAACGATGCTACGATGAAGATCAAGGTGTCGCGCCGGTGACGATGGTGATCATGACGGTGCTTCGGAGATGGAGATCACAAGCACAAGATGATGATGGCCATATCATATCACTTATATTGATTGCATGTGATGTTTATCCTTTATGCATCTTATCTTGCTTTGATTGATGGTAGCATTTTAACATGATCTCTCACTAAAATTATCAAGAAGTGTTCTCCCTGAGTATGCACTGTTGCCAAAGTTCGTCGTGCCCAGACACCACGTGATGATCGGGTGTGATAAGCTCTACGTCCATCTACAACGGGTGCAAGACAGTTTTGCACACGCGGAATACTCAGGTTAAACTTGATGAGCCTAGCATATGCAGATATGGCCTCGGAACACGGAGACCGAAAGGTCGAGCGTGAATCATATAGTAGATATGATCAACATAATGATGTTCACCATTGAAAACTACTCCATCTCACGTGATGATCGGTTATGGTTTAGTTGATTTGGATCACGTGATCACTTAGATGACTAGAGAGATGTCTGTCTAAGTGGGAGTTCTTAAGTAATATGATTAATTGAACCTAAATTTATCATGAACTTAGTACCTGATAGTATTTTGCTTGTCTATGTTTGTTTGTAGATAGATGGCTTGTGCTGTTGTTCCGTTGAATTTTAATGCGTTTCTTGAGAAAGCAAAGTTGAAAGATGATGGTAGCAATTACACGGACTGGGTCCGTAACCTGAGGATTATCCTCATTGCTGCACAGAAAAGTTACGTCCTGGAAGCACCACTGGGTGCCAGGCCTGCTGCTGATGCAACTGACGACGTTAAGAACGTCTGGCAGAGCAAAGCTGATGACTACTCTATAGTTCAGTGTGCCATGCTTTACGGCTTAGAACTGGGTCTTCAACGACGTTTTGAACGTCATGGAGCATATGAGATGTTCCAGGAGTTGAAGTTAATATTTCAAGCAAATGCCCGGATTGAGAGATATGAAGTCTCCAATAAGTTCTACAGCTGCAAGATGGAGGAGAATAGTTCTGTTAGTGAGCATATACTCAAAATGTCTGGGTATAATAATCACTTGATTCAACTGGGAGTTAATCTTCCGGATGATAGCGTCATTGACAGAATTCTCCAATCACTGCCACCATGCTACAAGAGCTTTGTGATGAACTATAATATGCAAGGGATGAACAAGACTATTCCCGAGCTCTTCGCAATGCTAAAAGCTGCGGAGGTAGAAATCAAGAAGGAGCATCAAGTGTTGATGGTCAACAAGACCACTAGTTTCAAGAAAAAGGGCAAAGGGAAGAAGAAGGGGAACTTCAAGAAGAACAGCAAGCAAGTTGCTGCTCAAGAGAAGAAACTCAAGTCTGGACCTAAGCCTGAAACTGAGTGCTTCTACTGCAAGCAGACTGGTCACTGGAAGCGGAATTGCCCCAAGTATTTGGCGGATAAGAAGGATGGCAAAGTGAACAAAGGTATATGTGATATACATGTTATTGATGTGTACCTAACTAGAGCTCGTAGTAGCACCTGGGTATTTGATACTAGTTCTGTTGCTAATATTTGCAACTCGAAACAGGGACTACGGAATAAGCGAGCACTGGTCAAGGACGAGGTGACGATGCGCGTGGGAAACGGTTCCAAAGTCGATGTGATCGCGGTCGGCACGCTACCTCTACATCTACCTTCGGGATTAGTTTTAGACCTGAATAATTGTTATTTGGTGCCAGCGTTGAGCATGAACATTATATCTGGATCTTGTTTGATGCGAGACGGTTATTCATTTAAATCAGAGAATAATGGTTGTTCTATTTATATGAGTAATATCTTTTATGGTCATGCACCCTTGAAGAGTGGTCTATTTTTATTAAATCTCGATAGTAGTGATACACATATTCATAGTGTTGAAACCAAAAAATGCAGAGTTAATAATGATAGTGCAACTTATTTGTGGCACTGCCGTTTGGGTCATATCGGTGTAAAGCGCATGAAGAAACTCCATACTGATGGACTTTTGGAATCACTTGATTATGAATCACTTGGTACTTGCGAACCGTGCCTTATGGGCAAGATGACTAAAACGCCGTTCTCCGGAACTATGGAGCGAGCAACTGATTTATTGGAAATCATACATACTGATGTTTGTGGCCCAATGAATGTTGAGGCTCGCGGCGGGTATCGTTATTTTCTCACCTTCACAGATGATCTGAGCAGATATGGGTATATCTACTTGATGAAACACAAGTCTGAAACATTTGAAAAGTTCAAAGAATTTCAGAGTGAAGTGGAAAATCATCGTAACAAGAAAATAAAATTTCTATGATCTGATCGTGGAGGAGAATATTTGAGTTATGAGTTTGGCCTACACTTGAAACAATGTGGAATAGTTTCGCAACTCACGCCACCTGGAACACCACAACGAAATGGTGTGTCCGAACATCGTAATCGTACTTTACTGGATATGGTGTGATCTATGATGTCTCTTACTGATTTACCGCTATCATTTTGGGGTTATGCTTTAGAGACGGTCGCATTCACGTTAAATAGGGAACCATCAAAATCCGTTGAGACGACGCCTTATGAACTGTGGTTTGGCAAGAAACCAAAGTTGTCGTTTCTTAAAGTTTGGGGCTGCGATGCTTATGTGAAGAAACTTCAACCAGATAAGCTCGAACCTAAATCGGAGAAATGTGTTTTCATAGGATACCCAAAAGAGACTATTGGGTACACCTTCTATCACAGATCTGAAGGCAAGACATTCGTTGCTAAGAATGGATCCTTTCTAGAGAAGGAGTTTCTTTCGAAAGAAGTGAGTGGGAGGAAAGTAGAACTTGATGAGATAACTGTATCTACTCCATTATTGGAAAGTAGTTCATCACGAGAACCGGTTCCTGTGACAACTACACCAATTAGTGAGGAAGCTAATGATAATGATCATGAAACTTCAGATCAAGTTTCTACTGAACCTCGTAGGTCTACCAGAGTAAGATCCGCACTAGAGTGGTACGGTAATCCTATCCTGGAAGTCATGTTACTTGACCATGATGAACCTACGAACTATGAGGAAGCGATGATGAGCCCAGATTCCGCAAAATGGCTAGAAGCCATGAAATCTGAGATGGGATCCATGTATGAAAACAAAGTATGGACTTTGGTTGACTTGCCCGATGATCGGCAAGCCATTGAGAATAAATGGATCTTTAAGAAGAAGACTGGCGCTGATGGTAATATAACTGTCTATAAAGCTCGACTTGTTGCAAAAGGTTTTCGACAAGTTCAAGGGGTTGACTACGATGAGACTTTCTCACCCGTAGCGATGCTTAAGTCCGTCCGAATCATGTTAGCTATTGCTGCATTTCATGATTATGAAATTTGGCAAATGGATGTCAAGACTGCATTCTTGAATGGATTTCTAGAAGAAGAGTTGTATATGATGCAGCCGGAAGGTTTTGTTGATCCAAAAGGTGCTGACAAAGTGTGCAAGCTCCAGCGTTCCATTTATGGACTGGTGCAAGCATCTCGGAGTTGGAATAAACGCTTTGATAGTGTGATCAAAGCATATGGTTTTATACAGACTTTTGGAGAAGCCTGTATTTACAAGAAAGTGAGTGGGAGCTCTGTAGCATTTCTAATTTTATATGTAGATGGCATATTATTAATTGGAAATGATATAGAATTTCTGGATAGCATAAAAGGATACTTGAATAAAAGTTTTTCAATGAAAGACCTCGGTGAAGCTGCTTACATATTGGGCATAAAGATCTATAGAGATAGATCAAGACGCTTAATAGGACTTTCACAAAGCACATACCTTGACAAAATTTTGAAAAAGTTCAAAATGGATCAGGCAAAGAAAGGATTATTGCCCATGCTACAAGGTGTGAAGTTGAGTCAAACTCAATGCCCGACCACAGCAGAAGATAGAGAGAAAATTAAAAATGTTCCCTATGCTTCAGCCATAGGCTCTATCATGTATGCAATGATGTGTACCAGACCTGACGTATGCTTAGCAATAAGCTTGGCAGTAAGGTACCAAAGTAATCCAGGAGTGGATCACTGGACAGCGGTCAAGAACATCCTGAAATACCTGAAAAGGACTAAGGATATGTTTCTCGTATATGGAGGTGACAAAGAGCTAGTCGTAAACGGTTACGTCGATGCAAGCTTTGACACTGATCCGGACGATTCTAAATCGCAAACCGGATACGTGTTTTTATTAAACGGTGGAGCTGTAAGTTGGTGCAGTTCTAAACAAAGTGTCGTAGCAGGATCTACATGTGAAGCGGAGTACATAGCTGCTTCGGAAGCAGCAAATGAAGGAGTCTGGATGAAGGAGTTCATTTCCGATCTAGGTGTCATACCTAGTGCATCGGGACCAATGAAGATCTTCTGTGACAATACTGGTGCAATTGCCTTGGCAAAGGAATCCAGATTTCACAAGAGGACCAAGCACATCAAGAGACGCTTCAATTCCATTCGGGACCAAGTACAAGTGGGAGACATAGAGATTTGCAAAATACATACGGATCTGAATGTTGCAGACCCGTTGACTAAGCCTCTCTCACAAGCAAAACATGATCAACACCAAGACTCCATGGGTGTTAGAATCATTACTATGTAATCTAGATTATTGACTCTAGTGCAAGTGGGAGACTGAAGGAAATATGCCCTAGAGGCAATAATAAAGTTATTATTTATTTCCTCATATCATGATAAATGTTTATTATTCATGCTAGAATTGTATTAACCGGAAACATGATACATGTGTGAATACATAGACAAACATATAGTCACTAGTATGCCTCTACTTGACTAGCTCATTAATCAAAGATGGTTATGTTTCCTAACCATAGACATGTGTTGTCATTTGATTAATGGGATCACATCATTAGAAGAATGATGTGATTGACATGACCCATTCCGTTAGCCTAGCACTTGATTGTTTAGTATGTTGCTATTGCTTTCTTCATGACTTATACAAAGTTCCTGCAACTATGAGATTGTGCAACTCACGTTTACCGGAAGAACACTTTGTGTGCTACCAAACGTCACAACGTAACTGGGTGATTATAAAGGTGCTCTACAGGTGTTTCCGAAGGTACATGTTGGGTTGGCATAATTCGAGATTAGGTTTTGTCACTCCAATTGTCGGAGAGGTATCTCTGGGCCCTCTCGGTAATACTCATCACCTAAGCCTTGCAAGCATTGTAACTAATGAGTTAGTTATAAGATGATGTGTTACAGAACGAGTAAAGAGACTTGCCGGTAACGAGATTGAACTAGGTATTGGATACCGACGATCAAATCTCGGGTAAGTAACATACCGATGACAAAGGGAACAGCGTATGTTGTTATGCGGTTTGACCGATAAAGATCTTCGTAGAATATGTAGGAACCAATATGGGCATCCAGGTTCCGCTATTGGTTATTGACCGAGAATGGTTCTAGGTCATGTCTACATAGTTCTCGAACCCGTAGGGTCCGCACGCTTAACGTTACGATGACAGTTTTATTATGAGTTTATAAGTTTTGATGTACCGAAGTTTGTTCGGAGTCCCGGATGTGATCACGGACATGACGAGGAGTCTCGAAATGGTTGAGACATAAAGATTGATATATTGGAAGCCTATGTTTGGACAACGGAAAGGTTCCGGGTGAAATCGTGATTTTACTGGAACACCGTGGGGGTTACCGGAACCCTCCCGGGGGTTAATGGGCCTTAGTGGGCCATGAGGGAGAAGAGGAGGGCCGGCCAGGGCAGGCCGCGCGCCCCCTCCCCCCTAGTCCGAATAGGACAAGGAAGGGGGGACGGCGCCCCCTTTCCTCTTTCCCCTCCCCCCTTTCCTTCTCCACCAAGGCAAGAAGGGGGAGTCCTACTCCCGGTGGGAGTAGGACTCCTCCAGGCGCACCCCAAGGGGGCCGGCCGCACCTCCCCCTCCCTCCTTTATATACGGGGGCAAGGGGGCACCCCATAACACACAAGTTGATCTACGGATCGTTCCTTAGCCGTGTGCGGTGCCCCCCTCCACCATATTCCACCTCGGTCATATTGTCGCGGAGTTTAGGCGAAGCCCTGCGCCGGTACAGCATCATCATCGTCACCACGCCGTCGTGCTGACGGAACTCATCCCCGAAGCTTTGCTGGATCGGAGCCCGGGGATCGTCATCGAGCTGAATGTGTGCTGAACTCGGAGGTGCCGTACGTTCGGTACTTGGATCGGTCGGATCGTGAAGACGTACGACTACATCAACCGCGTTGTCATAACGCTTCCGCTTACGGTCTACGAGGGTACGTGGACAACACTCTCTCTTCTCGTTGCTATGCCATCACCATGATCTTGCGTGTGCGTAGGAAATTTTTTGAAATTACTACGTTCTCCAACAATCATTATTTATCTCTGCGCGTTTGAGCTGTGCATTTGTCGATGGGCCTGGGAGTTGAGCTAGTATGGCAGTGGCCTGGGTCCAAAGTAATAGAAGTAGCACAAAAACATTTTTTTAGTGTAGGATTTTCCTTGCTCAAGCCTGCCTACTAGAATAGCTAGTACTTGAAAGGAAAAGTGAATGCAAAACATAGGAATTGGAAAGTTTCCTATGGTACTACTTTTCATGAATTTGGTGCAAAGGAATGGAGCAAAGGAAAACTGTAGGATTTGTTCCTTTAGTGTCTCCTTGAAAGAAAAACCGTAGGAATTCTAATTTCCACTTCTCCTCCTTTTCATATTCCTATTCATCAAGCACAAGACTAAGAGATAGTAGCATAATAGCATTATAACCGTACATTTTCTTGTGGTTTGACTTAATCTCACCATGCTTTTTTGCATCCTGTGATCTTCCAATTGTTGTGAATCAAACACCCAGATTGGCAGAAATCCTGTGTTTTTAAATTCTCTGTTTTGCACGTGCATTCCTATCCTATTCCTGTCTATTTCCTATCCCTGCATTGTTAGAATCCTCAAATTCAAACAAGCCCTTACTCAATTACTTCTATTACAGATATGTGTCAAAGAAAACCTTGTGTGGTTTGTCCTGCTCCTGCGGCGCTGTGTTCCACCCCAGCTCAGCTGCTCCAACGATGGAAGGGTTCACCACAGCAGGGATCCGCTCTCCAGACTGTCTTTTGCCGCCTCATATCTTCTTCCCCACCGCTGGCAGCCACGACAACTGCATTACCATCATCAACTGAGCAGATGACCTTGAGGACTACACGGGTCCGCAAGAGAGGTCACACTCTTTCGTGTCTGCTTACATTATGCGTCGCTTAATATGATGACATGCTACATTATCGTCGTGTTCACCTATTAGACTCTGAGTCAGGTCCAAACTAATGCTGAAACTTGAGTTTTTAAATGGTTGTGGGGTACATATTGGGGCAGCAATCAGTACTATCTGTCTAGTATCTGGTTAATCTCCGGTGTCTACTATGAGTTTCATGTTGGGTGCAAACAAACATTAAAGGAGCCCTTATCTGTATATTTTAACTAAAGCTATTATCTGCCTGCTATCATTGGTTTTGGGTCTATCCACAGTTTGCTACCATCACTCTGGATTTGTGCATGCACTCCTTACATAATCTCACTATGTTTTATTCCTATGCATGCCAGTTATTGTACACAATGGGACTGATCATGTAGAGCAAAAGAGACAAGCCTTGCGTGGCAATAAAATTTCATGCAGACGTCGTTCCATGGTGAGCGCAAAGGCATGCCCCCCTCCACCCATTTCGGATCATAATCAAGAGGAAGATAACTGTTCTGAGGGGGATTCAGAAGGAGAAGACCACTCCTATTTACCCCATAAGGTCTTCGCTCTAACTTGGCATGCTGATGTTGGTAATATCATGCATATGGTGCCTTGCATTGCTTACTGTATACATTAAAGATGTCATCTGCTTAGTTTAGACATGCTTTGTGTCAATGCCATCTGTTTTGTTTCTTTATCATATATGTGAATCATGCAATGCCATCTTGTCTAGCCAGGCATCATATATGTGAATTTTGCAATGCCACCTGGGTTAGCCAGTCATCTTATATGTGAATTATATCATGCCATCATTTTTTTATTATGTTTTAAATTTGTCAACAATTTTAGTACATTCAATTACTCTTCTGTGCATCCGCCATTCGACACGGTCATGGAAAAATCTGGAGTGCAAACAAGGTCTTCAGAGCAGACAATGCTATCTGACGAAGCGCATGTCTTGCTGGTTACCGATAGCTCCTCAGAGGAGGATTCAGAGACAGATGACCAGTCATATTTCCCCCCCGAGGTGCATGCCCTAACTTGGCAGGGTTATGTTACTCATATCGTGCGTATGGTATCTTGCATTGCTATGTCATTTGCTTAGTTTAGACATGCTTTGTGTGAATGCCACCTGTTTAGTGTCTAATTACCATATATGTGAATTATGCAATGCCATCTTGTTGCAAGACATTATATATGTGAACTATGTAATGTTATCTTGTTGCAAGGCATTATGTATGTGAATTATGCAATGCCATGCTATTTAGGCAAGCGTCATATATGTGAATTATATCATGTCGTCCTTTTTTTGTATTTCTCATTGCTTTTGTCGACAATGTTTGTATATTCAACTGCTCTTCCTGTGCATCAGCCATTTGAATTGGTGATGGAGAAATCTGGAGTGAAAACAAGGTCTTCAGAGAAGACAATGCTACCTGCTGAAGCAGATATCTTGCTGGTTACAGATAGCTCTTCAGAGGAGGATTCAGAGGCAGATGACCAGTCCTATTATCCCCCTGAGGTGTATGCTCAAACTTGGCAGGGTTATATTACTCATATAATGCATATGTTGTATTGCAATGCTTATTTTTACATCATATACACAATATTGAATGCCATCTCCTTAGTTGACACATCATATATGCAATTGCCCTCTGCTCACTTCCTTAGTATATAAATCATATATTTGAATTATGTCATGCCATGATGTTTACATAGACAACATGTATCTGAATTATGGCATGCCAACCCATTTTCTAAAGACATAATATAGTTATATCATCTCATCTTGTTTACATAGTCATCATATTTTAAATTATGTCATTCTATCCGTGAATTATATCATGCCATGATGTTTCCATCGACGACATGTTTGTGATTTATGGCATGCCAACCACTTTAATAGACACATCGTATAGTTATATCATGTCATCCTGTTTACATAGTCATCATATCTTGAAGTATGTCATTCTATCCTGTTTAGTTAGCCATCATACATGTGAAATTGTGTCATGCTATCCTGTTTAATTAGCCATCATATATGTGAAATTATGTCCTGCTATTCTGTTTGCTTAGACAACATAAATGTGAATTATTTCATGCCCTGTTTTCTTCCCTACTATCCATTACACCTGTCTATCTTACAATGTCTGTACATTCAATTACTTTTCTTGTTTATCAGCCATTTCAATTGGAGGGAGTGATGGCAGTATGTGTGGGAGTAAAAGCACGGTCTTCAGAAAAGATCGTGCTACCTGTCGATGCAGATAGAACCACGGTTGTACTTGCCCAAGAATCAGCCCCACTACACATAACCCACACTCATCAGATTGTACCCCTACCCAGTTGGACAGAGAACCAACTACACCCCTTCTAACCCCAACCCCAGCAGATAGACACCCAGTTCCCGTTGACACAGCACCGTCTCCACCACAGAGCACCCAAACACGAGCAGTTAGTAAGGCAACTGCAGTGTCCAAATCACGAGGACCACCACTCCGAACCCGAAGTCAACGCTTAAGGTAGAAGAAGAATTGTTCTCAGGTCAGGTTCCGTAGCTATGGTTCATACTACTTTGCTCTTGCATCATTGTATTTACTAATACCAACCAATTTCAAATTTGAAGGATGCAATTGAAACTCCGATGGCGCAACAGGTATGTTTTAAACCTATTTCTTCAACGTGTTTTGGCTATTTACTGTTGTAACTTGCTCTATGTTGATTTCAGTTTCAATTGAATAAACAGTTATGTTCTCATGCCATGCACATTACAAGTGTTGTTATTGCTGTGTAGTTTCCCACACTTATATTCTGTCTATGCTGCTTTGTCTTAAATAGATATGATTCAAACTGTATCTATCTTGATTTGGCAACATAAACTAGAATGATATAGACCATACAGTGACCATACTACATAGATATATGTTTGTTTCATGCTGTTATCCTGTCCACCTTACTACTGAACTGGTTTACCAAAATGAGTTTCATATACTACATTGTAAACCTGAGATGTGTTTGTTTGTTTCCCTTTTAGAACGCGGATAAAATAATGGAGAAGAGTACCCTATTACGCAATGGTAAAGGAAGTAATGCAGATAAGGTTCAAGATAGTGAGACATCCCTGTTGGTCTCCAAGAAAGCTGATAAAAACTATATTGAGGACACTGAGACAACCCCAAAGTCCTGTCTTGATGTAGTGTTTGAGTTACTGGCTACCACTGCTGGCACCAGCTCTTCGAACTCGTTGCCTGAATCAGTTCGGCTTCTTGAGTCTCAACTTCAAGTTGAAAGACATCGATCAGATATTATGCGACAGGAAGCCGAAGGACTGAGGAAGTCCCTGCAGAATTTAGATGCATACTTTCTGGTGCAACAGCAGGCGCTGGAGGACTTAAGTGCCAAACAAGAGAAATTTAATAAGCTTGCTAAGCATCTTGCCAGCATTATGGGTACCCAGGATATTTTTTCTTGAGCTCTTCTGAAGTGGTTTCAGTTCTGGACTTGTTTTGCTGCGGCGTTTATATGCTGCTGTGTTCCCTATATTTGCACTGGTGGCGAACTTTGATGCCCAGTGGATGTAATATGTGTAATAGCCGTGATAGCCTAGTGTAAGTTGCTTGCTTATTTATTTCCTTGTTGTCTTGTTTATTTGTCTGCTTGTAGTCAGTGCAGTTCTTTTTCGGCGGTTTGCTAGTGGCTGCAATAGCCTATTTTTCAAAACTAGGCCACAATAACCATGTGCTAATATTTACTGTAGTGACACTGCACCTATGGGCCATAGAAACAGTGGGCCTTCTATGGGCCGTATAAATAGTGGGCCTTCCACGGGCCATAGAAACAATGGGCCTTCTACGGCCCGCAGAAATAATGGGCCTTCTACGGGCCGTATCATCAATGAGCCTTATACGGGTAGTATGATCGATTGGCCAAACATGGGCCAATAACAGGCCGCATTATGGCCGTAAATGGGCTAGAGTTGGAATCGTCCGTTCATGGGCCGACCATAACGGGCCATCATTAATAGGTCGTATTTCATGACGCTATGAAAACGGCCCAACATGTTAACGGACCACAAACGGGCCGACTGTAACCATGGGCTGAATTTGGCCCATAAGCAAAAAATGACAGTAACGGGTCGTAAGTAAACGAATGCTGTAAATGAGCCCAAGAATAAATGGGCTCTGAGAAGGCCGAAAGATAACATGGGCTGGAAACGGCCCAACAGAATAACGGGCCCTTAATGGGTATAAAGTGATACAATGTTCATTACGGGCTAGTTTCACCACGAGCCGTTAATGGGTGTAAAGTAATACACTGTTCATTAGGGCCAGTTTCACCATGGGTCGTTAATAGGCCAAGAGTTACATAGGGCCTCATATGGGCCGAAAGACGTCATGGGCCATACATGGGCCAGAAGTGAAAAGGGGCTGGAATCATATTGCGTGGCCCAGATGACGCTATTGGGCCTAATTCGGATAGGGCGTAACGGGCCTTGGGTTAGCGAGCTGTAATTGGGCTATATGCGAACATGCCATTAACAGGCTTTACATGGGCCAGCCAGCCACCTTTTGACCAAGTCAAATGGGCCGACCTTTTCACAGGAATGGGCCTCTGTTGGGCCGTGCCATGTGTTGACGTATCATAGGCGCCTTCTGTCCAATGAGTGGATGACATCTGTCCCAACGGTGAGCCGACACGTGTTTCCTCCAGCCAATGATGATTTTACACGTGGAAAATCCCCATTGGTCGGGGCTGTTAACGGGTTATCGGATCCAAAACCCGGCCCGATAGCTTAACGGCGTTCCGTTACGGTGGATGCGATGTGTCGGTCACCCTTGACGAAAGCACTTCTGTGATGCGCGATTTATCGTCATGGAAGTGGACACTTCCGTGATGATAATTTTGGTAATGTCATGGAACACTTCTATGACAGCACAGGTATGACTATCTTGATTCTATCATAAATTTGTCATGGATGTACATGCATGACAAAAAACTCGACCTACTGTGACAAACACGTATCATCACTGAAGCGTATTTTTTTGTAGTGGGTGGAGATTCTCCTTAACGGGTTTTGCCTTTGGGTCGACTCGTAAACGGTGCTCAACTAGTCCCCTGGGTACACCTGGCATGTTAGCTGGCTTCCATGCAAAAATGTCCCAGTTCTCACGGAGGAACTGGATGAGTGCTTCTTCCTATTTGCTATCAAGTGTAGTTGAGATATGGGTCGGAGCAGCATTGGGGTCGGTCGGGTGAATGTGGACTGGCTTGGTCTCGTTGGCTGACTGAAATGTGGACTCCGAGGCAGGCCTCTTGGCACGCAGAAAATCACTTGGATCTGTAGTTTTCTGGTACTCTTGAAACTCTACTGCTGCCATCTGCTCATCTGCTATCTTTGCACCGTCCTGAAGACAGTCTTTTGCTCTCTTATGGTTACCTGAAACTGTTATCATGCCTCTGGGGCCAGGCATCTTCATCTTGAGGTATACATAACACGGTTGAGCCATGAAGCTAGCATAGGTAGGTCTGCCCAGAATGGCATGATAGGCACTCTGGAAATCCACAACCTCAAACGTCAACTTCTACTTGCGGAAATTCTTCTCATCATCGAAAACCACATCAAGGGTGATTTGGCCGAGTGATTCGGCTTTCTTTCCTGGGATGACTCCATGGAATCGCATGTTGCTCTCACTGAGTTTGGACATCAGAATGCCCATTCCTTTGAGGGCCTCAGCATACAGGATATTCAGACCACTGCCACCATCCATCAGAACCTTGGTCAGTCGGGTGCCCCCAATGACTGGGTCAACCACCAGCGCTTGTCGCCCAGGGGTGGCTACACGTGCCGGGTGGTCGGACTGTTCGAATGTGATGGGTTTTTTGACCACTTCAAATACCTTGGTGTTGCCGGAGCAACCATGTTTACCTCTCTGTTAATGACCTTCAGTCGATTTCTGCTCTCGGGATCAGCAAAAATCATCAAGGTGGCATTGACATTGGGGTAACCATCATCATCATCCTTATCTTCTTCTTCCTTATCAGACTCTTTGTCCTTTTCATTGGGTTTGTTTTCTCGGAAGTTCTGGATTAGGAGTCAACATTGTCGAGTGGTATGCTTGGGGATAATCAGGTTCCCCTCCTCAAACTTCTTAGTGTGAATGTGACACGGCAAATCCATCACATAGTTTCCATCTTGGTCCTTCACTTTCTTAGGGGTCCAAGGTCCTTTGGGCTTCCCTTTGATTTTTCCTTGATTCAACACTGCTGCTTCGATAGGACATGCTGCCTCAGCCTTTCGCTTCTTCTTCCTACTAGAATTTCCTCCTCCGGTGTCTTGGGCGACTGTTTTGTTCTTACCACTCTGGAGTTGGTCCTCTTCTTTGCCATTAGTGTACTTGGTGGCAATCTCCATCATCCGAGTCAGGGTCATATCTCCTGTCCGACCGAACTTCAGATTGAGCTCTCTGTAGCGAATGCCTTCTTTGAAGGCACGGACTGCTTGGTGATCTGACACATTCTCCATTGTGTGGTACAGAGTGATCCATCTCTGGATATAATCTCTCAAGGTTTCATTCAGTTTCTGCATGCAATGCTGCAACTCCGGTAGACTAGCAGGTCTCTTGCAAGTGCCCTCGAATGTTCTGGTAAACACTCGGGCTAACTCATCCCAACTCAAAATGCTCCCGGGGGCCAACTAAGTCAGCCAAGCCCTGGCAGAACCTTCAAGCATCAGAGGGAGGTGCTTCATGGCCACCTCATCGCTGCCGCCACCAATGTGCACAGCCACTCGGTAGTCCTCAAGCCAAGTGTCGAGCTTTGACTCTCCCGTGAACTTATAGACGCCAGTCGCCAATCTGAAGTTATGAGGGATCTCAGCGGCTCTGATGGCTCTTCCGAAACACTCTGGGCCAGAAACGTGGACCCTTCTTCCACTGGGCATGTCTCTATCCAACCCTTCTCTATATGCTCTATTCCGATCGACCAAACCCTGCCAAGGACGGACCTTGCATCGAAGCCGGGCTCTTTGGGGTCGACTGGAACTCTGCGGTCGTTTCCACACGGACACCTGTCATTATATCACCGGGGAGCGTATGACCCGTCCCTCGGAAGGGGCGAAGGCGCTCGACGGTGGTTGTCGCGGGCATACTCGCGATCATACTCTCCATGAGCTCTTCCCAGATGCCGATCCTGGCGGCGATCACGATCTTCACGCCGTAAAGGCGACCTAGGACTGTGTACCGACTGAATGGTGTCTACTCTTACTAACCTGCTGTGGATTCTGTTCCGCGACTGGGACACAGCGGAGTTATGGTCTCTCACTGCTCGGAGCAGCACTCTGATTTGTTCCAAGCCCCTTCCAGCCTCTGAGCGAGACGGCTGAATGGACTCTGCGATATGTGCAATAGCTGATAAATTCTGAAACGGTGTGTGGAATACCTGAGTTTCTGGTAGAAACAATTGCCGTGAACGCCGACTGGACCCATGGATCAGTCGACGGGCACGCTCGTCGAGAAAATGTTGGAGATTCTCCAAACGGGTGTGCTCAGCCAGCGTGGCCAGGCGCACTGCCTCCAAGGCCCGAGCCTCGGCGGTTTCCCCTACGATGGGGGTCTGGAGAGCCTCCACGTTGCAGCGGTGCAGCTCCCCCTCTGCTGTGAGCTGAGAGGTTGAGGCAGATACTCCTCATGACCGAATGATGAGCCGTCACTGTCACTGTCACCGCCGCTGCGACGAAAATCAGGTCGACCGCGATGGGAATCGACCACGAGGACTTCCTCCACGGGGTCACAACTCCCGCTCTCGAAAAAGGTGTCTGCAAAATCAGTCGACAGGTCGACTGACCCACAACGAAATAGGTCGGGCTCGATCGCCATGACTTGGGGGGTGAACGCCTGACGGGCCACCGCGTGCTTCACCCTCCGCTGGAGCCGCGAACGATCAGATCGCTTGCGGCGGCGTCCGGCAGAGTGAGATGATGACGCGAGGACCGACTGACACGGAGTCGACGGCTACCGAAGGAGGACGCCGCAGGCACTCGCGCGGAAGGGTGACGAGCCACGAATTGAGAGGGCCTCGACGTCGAGGGGGGCCTCCTGAAGCCAGGCGGAGTCGTTGGCGACGAAAGTGAGCGCGCCGAGTCGGAACTCACGGCCCATGACCAAACCACCACCGGAAACCATGTTGATGAACACCAAAGAAAACGCAACCTCGCCGGAAGTCACTAAGATGCTTCGCTCCATGGTGGGTGCCAACTGTCGTGGTACTAAGTCTGACAGTAAGTATAGGGGGTACGAATGAGGAGGCAAGGTCCTAGCTACGACGAGATTGTACGCAAGTGTTTATGAGTTCAGCCCCCTCTCGGAGGAGGTAAAAGCCCTACGTCTCGGTGCCCTGAGGCGGTCGACTGGAATATGATGTGTGTGTTACAGGGGGTGCGAACCCTTGTCCCAGAGGAGGGGGTGGCTTATATATATAGAGTGCGCCAGGACCCTAGCCCACCTCCGTTACAGGGGTTCAATGTACATAAAGACAGGGCGTTACTGGTAACACCAGCTATAAAGTGCTATTAATGTCCTTGAAGATTACGGAGTGAACGCCTGGCTGTTGCTGTCATGTACGACTCCTGGTCTTCAATAGGTCGAGTGATTTCTTGTATGGTCGAGTGATATTAGGAGGGAGGGGTACCCGAGTGGTACAACTGGTCGAGTGGATCACACTCGACGCCTTCAATTGGTATTCTCTGTTGTCTCTTGGGTGCCTTTGCTTCTAGGGTAGTGACCTTGGGTAGGGCGTATAGGTCAGGCCTATGACCCTACCCTAGGTCTATATCCTCATCAGACAGCGCCGAAGCGATCAACCCTATGAGTGTGCTGCACCTCTACTTTATATTGGCATCCGTCGCGGGCTCAACACTTGGGCCTCGCATGGACCCTAAAGCCCAAAATCTGTTCGGCCGGGATCCGAGTCCGAGTAGAATCACATCTGACTCATGGAGTCTGATCCGGCCTCATAGGTTCCTTCCCTTAAGCGCGCGACCCCTTAGGTTTAAGTCGGCTTGGTCGCAGGTCGGATCACCTTCGACCTGCTCGGCTGGTAGCGGCCTCTAGCAAGGCGTGCCGACCATCAAGCAGACAATGAAGCCGGTTGGCGAAACTGTACATCCACTAGTAGAAAAGAGGGCTTTGGTCCACCCCGGATTAGCCCATTAGTCCCGGTTCAGTCCAGAACCGGGACTAATGGTGGCATTAGTCCCGGTTCATGCACCCAGGGGCCACGTGGGCAATTTGTCCCGGTTCGTTTGGACCTTTTAGTCTCGGTTGGTGCCACGAACCGGGACTAAAGGGTGCGATGCCCATTAGTACCGGTTCGTGGCACCAACCGGGACTAAAGGTTAGACCTTTTGTCCCGATTCAAGCCACCAACCGGTACTAATGGGGTTTGAGGCATTAATACCGGTTCATGGCACGAACCGGTACTAAAGGTCACATTTTCAAACTCCACCCCCCCCCCCCCCGTGGATCGCCTTTTCAGTTTAAAAAAACAAAAGAAAATGATGAAAATGTCAAAAAAATAAAAAAAAGTTTCCCATGTGATATGTGGTCTAGTTGTTGGGAAAATTTGCAAATGTGAATTTTGACTTTATTTGCAAAATCTCTCTAGAATTTAGTAAAATGGGCATAACTTTTGCATACTGACTCGGATGAAAAAGTTTTTTATATGAAAAATCATCTACTCAAAAAGTTACATCCAAATTTAATCGGGGGAACCTTGTTAAACATTTTCAAAATCCTCAAAAACCTAACAGAAAAAAAGTTACGGGGCTTTTAAGATCTAGAGTGGAAAAAATCGAAAAAAATTCAAACTATGGTCAAACAATGGTCAAACTAATTATTCTAGAATATTAGTGTTACTAAATAATTATTTCAGTTATTTTGAATTTTGGTCAAATCTAGTCAAACTGTGGTCAAACTGTGGTCAAACAATGGTCAAACTAATTATTCAAGAAATATTAGTGTTACTAAATAATTATTGTTTTTTAAAACAATAGTTTCAAACTCAAACAATGAAATGTGTCACTTCATGCTGACGCAAAATTCCTGAGGGTTAATAGGATTGACATCTTACTATTGTCAGGAAAACAACAAGTGCAGACTTAGAAACGAGGGAGAATAGAACCCGGAAGTTAAGCGTGCTCAGGCTGGGGGAGTGGGAGGATGGGTGACCGTTCGGGAAGTTGGATGATTAGGAATGAGGAGGGGTGATTAGAGATTAAAGGATAAATTGAGCAGTGATGAGGGGTGGTGATTAGAGATTAGAGGTTAAAATAATTCAGAAATTTGAAAATAAAAAAAATTAAAAAAAATTTCAAAAAAAAATCATAAAATTTCCTTTAGTCTGGGTTGGTGTTACCAACCGGGACTAAAGGTGGAGCTCCACGTGGCCGCGACCTTTAGTCCCGGTTCCAGTTTGAACCGGGACTAAAGGTGGGAGGCATTAGTAACGGCCCTTTAGTCCCGGTTCAGAAACCGGGACTAAAGGGCCTTACCAACCGGGACTGATGCCCCCTTTTCTACTAGTGATCACACTTCCATTCCTTTTGCCACACGATATATGTTGTCGGGCTCAAGGCGAGTCTGTCATCCTTGTGCTAGCCCGACCTCTTTCTCGTTCCAGTGATGCCGACCACAAACTAGATTATGTCATAATCCTTGTCGCATGGCCATGCTTATTCTGGTCGGATCACACAAGGGGCCCAGAGTATATCTCTCCCGATCGGAGGGGCAAATTCCATCTTGCTTGACCATGTCTCGCAACATGGGTCTGGACAAGCCCGAAACCTACCTTTGTAACTACCCAGTCACGAAATAGCGTTTGGTTGGCCCAAAGCAGGTTTTTCACCATCCCGAGTACATGCGCCAGCTCAGGTCTTAAGACATAGAATGTATGTTGTACTAGAGACTCACATATGACATATTGTTGCGTCTCATAGTTGGGTCTGCCCGACTCGGACCTTATCTCGATCGGATCCGACTACGTCGAATCCGACCAGATCCTTCCGAGTCCATATTATCCGGTTAGCATCCAATGCTCCATGGCTAGTGAGACCAAGCCATCGACCGTGTCATATGCTAGTCTAGTCGGGTCCACACATCCCTTTTGACAAGGGACCTTTTATGACAGTCATCATACAATGCGTAGTCCCACAAACAAGTTACGTACTTGCTGAAACACATCATTGATAATGTTCAAGGACTATCTTTATTCATAAACACATAGGAAATATCATCATACATAATTGCCTCTAGGGCATATCTCCAACAAAACAATGGATTTCTATAGTTCGTCGGACAGGAAGTATGGACCGACAGAGCTTGCGAAATGATTCAAAATGAGTTCTTCGTTTCATCGAATTCAGACGAAGAAGTCGAGATGATCATGATCATAAGCATCCAACAACAAATTGAACGGGAGGTGAAGCACATTCTCAAAACTTCAATGGCTCGATCAAAGAGAGAGTGGAGGCACATGATCCCTACTTCAAGCTCGCTAGGGATTGTTATGGACAACTATCATTCTCTGCTAGGTAGAAATGCACGACTGCTCTGAGGATGCTTACACTTGGTACCGCTGCCGATGCTATTGGTGAGATGGTACGGATGGGGAGGGCAGATGTCTAAAGACCACTGCAAAGTTTGCCCGTGCATGTGACATGCATTTGGAGCAGAGTATCTGAGAGAACTAAATGTGCAGGATACAAAAAATTGCTGGCTATTGAAGAGGCAAGAGATTTTCCAGGTATACTCGGTTCAAATTGTATGCACTGCAATAAAAGAACCGCCTTAAAGGTTTGCGCAGGATGTACCAAAGTCACACCAAAGAAGCCACCGTCATATTGAAAGCATTGACATCACATGAGCTGTGGATTTGACATGCTTTCTTTGAAATGTCTGGTTCTCACAACGACATCAATGTGTTTCAGCGATCTCCCGTATTCAGGAGACTTTGTAATGCGAAATCGCCACCACACAACCACACTGCCAACGCCACGACTACAACATGGGGTACTATCTTGTCGGTGGTATATATCTTTAGTGCACGACATTTGTGAAGACCATAGTTGAACCCCGAGGCAACAAACAAAGTCACTTTCAACAATACAAGAGGTAGTTAGGAAGGATGTGAAGAGGGCATTCGGAGTTTCGTGGAGCTGTAATAATGCGACATTCACATATGTAATGGACGTGCATGTATTTATATGAATTTAAGATGTGTGGTTATGCATAATACATGAGGGGCTGTCTGGCGGGGTCTATGAGGTCAAATTTAACAAAACCGGCGGTAGATGCCCCAAGATTTTTTTTTTGAAATGAAGATGCTCTAAGATTTGACTGCCTAGCACGTGAAGACCGTGAGAGGAGAGTATTTTTTTTGACCCGCAAAAAGAAGAGAGAGAGAGAGAAGAAATAATTTAGCTCCCTTGCCATGCCAGCCTGTCTGCCCCCACAGTCGAGAGTGTGAATGAAACCAAAAAGACCCATTTGCCCCCAGAGGCAATAATCAAACCCGAGCTCCCTCAGCTCGCCTCTCCATTCACACTCGAACCCTCGACCTCTCCTCCCAGTGCAGCCTCGCCGTCGCCAGGGAGAGCGGGGCAGCCTGCTCCACCACTCCGGCCACTCCGGCCGGCGACCGCGCGGCGTCCTGCAGCGAGGTGCTTCCCTTCGTCCCACCCCCTCTGCATTCTTCTCCCGCTCCCTCGCTGTTCGCCGCGCCCACCCGCTCCACCTTTTCGCTGCGGGACCCCCTCCAGCCCGGCGACCGGCGGCGATTCAAGGCGGCGGCGGCTGCCAGCGAGGTTACCCCCGCACCATCTCGCCGCTCGTCCCATCCGTTTGCCAGATCGTAGGTTTTGGTCCCCGGTTTGCGTCGTACGAACGAACCCTAGGTTTTGTTCGTGAGATGAAATAGGGTTGCTGTCGAGGTGGGGGTTTGGGAGGGGAGAGGCGCGATGGACCACATTATGTGCGAACTAACCGATTTTTGCTAGCATCGGTCAAGCCATTATCCCAGGGAGCGCCGTGTGCGTGCAAACTGCAAAGAGCGAAAGCTCTCCGCCTCCTATCTGTCTATGCTGTGTGCTGGAACAACGGAAAGAAGGGCCAAAGTTGCCTTTTCCTTGGCCGGGTAAAAAGGGTTAATTGATTTTTTTTTAGTGAAGGGGTTAACTGATTTTGTTATGTGAAGAACGAGGAATTTGACAAAGTGACACGCCTTTGTCTGACACGTGGGGTTTGGGGCCACCTGTAAATGTGTCATTTGTGTTAAAGTGCAAATAAACGTGTGGAAGCAAGTGCTCTTTTAGGGATGATAATACTAAGCAAGTGTTTAAGCTTCGGTGAGAGGAAGGAGGCCACATCCCATTTAAGAGATCTGCAGGGCGAGTCTGATGCTCTGATTCGCTAATTGGCTAATTGCACATGTCACATGGCAATGATGGTGTGATCTGATGTTGGTGTTGAAAAACCATACCACGGAATGAGCTTTAGCCTTGTTTGAGTAATTGGTGGGTTATTGCACCTGCCATACTACTCCTTGCAGATGATTTCAGGTGTTAACTGCCAGGCAGGCGGTTGTTGGTGCCTAACACTTCAGGCTACGTGTCTGCTTTCTATAACAGTGAATTTAAGTTAATCTTTTGGTCGAATAGCTTTCTGTCAAGCTAACAAGCAGTCAGAGTGGGCAATATCAATACTAACATTTCTTGTTTAATGCTGTTGCAGGTCTGAATTGGTCATTATGGTGAAGAGAAGTGCAGAGAAAAGTCATGGTGTCATGGCTGCATGCACATCAAGTTCTGAACTTCCAGAACTTAACCAAAGGCAGAATTTCCGTTTAGGAGATATAACATGGGTTAAGCATGATGGCTCCTCATGGTGGCCAGCCCAGGTATGATGCATACACCTTCTGAGCACTTCATATACTTCAACTAGCTAAATACCTTTTGCTTTGCTACGGTTCAGCAATTTAGATTACCCCAACATGTTGAACCATTTTGTTGCTGCACTCGATGCCAGTATGGTTCTAAAATGATTGTAGATGCCAGTGAATATGCTTGTTGCATTGCGCATCAGCTTAAATTGAACACTGGCAGATGGTTGCATCTGTAGTAGAGCAATTATATGGATCATGTATGAGTAAGATAGTTTGGTCAAGTCTCAAGTGCCAATGCCACAACCTTTGTACTTATATGATGCAAAGACAAAACATTTCAGAGTTTTCCCAACTGTTATGTTCTTCATCCTAGCTTCCCATGCACATATTTAGACCACTTCTGTTTCTGAATTCAAGGTCATTGATGAAGCATGTGCCAGTAGCAAGGCCAAGAAGAAGACCAGCCATGATGCTCTGGTTCGACTGTATGGCACATGCCTAGAGTAAGGGTCCTAATAACATGTGAAGCCTTTCTTTTCTTTCTAGTGGTGATAAACTGATAATCTTTACGATAAAGGTAATTGTTTTCACTATTTTATTTTCAGCTTGTATGTTGACCCATGGAAGTCTAACATGGAATTTGAAATGGTATGCACATCTTCTACCCTACAGCTCATGAGGATGCTAATACGGAGTAGTGGTAACTGACTGAAGTGTATAAAATAAACTTAAATCAGCTGAAACACAAAAATAACCAACAAGGCAACAACTTCAATCATTATGGCAATTTTGGTTTCCTCAGGTTTTTAACTTCAGGAAACTGATATAACCAAAAGGCTGAATTGACGGACATACATTCACAAACACTTGATAGATTATATAATATTGCATATGTTGATAATGAAATTCTAACAATTGTTCTGAATTGTAATATGCTTTGTTCTAACTAACAGAATGTACCAATAGCACGACTCACACATATATGTTTTAGGATTGTACAGGTAAAGCATTTATTTTATTTTATCATTGTTGCATAATAACTAATAAACTAACTTAGCTGATCGAATGAGTATTTTTCTAGTTAGTAATTGTCTTACTTGTTTTTTCTACCTAAACCGGCCAATATCAATCGAATCCTCACCCAGCGTCAATACTTATGCACTGTATAAACTATAAACTGCTTTTGTTATTTAACTTCCAAGAAAATAAGTTGTTTTTGTCTTTTCACGCATGAACGATATCCAACCATGACCATTTTGAATTTTAAATATTTCTCATATGAGCTCATTGTATGCAGTTTCTGAAGGAAGAAAATAAGACAGCCATGGAAGCATTCCATGAGGTGCTTCAGAAGGTAGGGCAATCACCTTTACTTTGAACATTTTATGAATCACAGTTTGGTAGAGGCTGTTGAGATCCATGTTTAATTTTACAAATGCAGGAGCTATCTCATTTTAAGTCGCCCAGTGATGATGAGGAGGAAGCTGTCAACACAAAAGGTGAATTTGTGTTTTTTGCCTGGAGAATATATGCAGAAAAACACGTTCTTTGTATTGATCATGGTGGTCCTTGTGATTTGATCATTCATGTTATCCCTCTTCATTAGTGGTTTATGTTAACTGTGATATGTTACCGTTTGTGTATCTTTCCAGAATGGTATGATTAGGTAACATGTTCTAGGAGCAGTATCAGTGTCAGTATGCTAAATTATCACCTGTGCGGTTTTATTTCCCTGATCAAGTTTTAAATCGCCTTGCTATCAATGATACAAATATTTTTTTCTTTAATTGCTACGTTTCTAATTTTCTATTTTCATATGGTCTGACCATGTTGGCCACAGCCAAGACGTCTACTAAGAAAGTCAGAAAGCAAGAAGACTTAGAGCAGGACCAAGAAGTTCGGAGCAATGCAAAAGGTGGAGGTGCTGTTCAGAAAGCAAAAAAGCAGAAAGGTGTGAGACAAGCAAGTGCTCTTGACAAAGCTTTGAGTATAGAATCTGCTGAAGGTTTAAGAGATAAGACACCCAAGCAAGCTTCTGCTGTGCGAGATAAAAAGAGTGGCAAGAAGGCATCATCAGGAGCATCGGTGGCCAAAAAGGAAGGATCCTCAAAGCGATCGGGCCGTACCAATCTGAAGGAATATTCAGATGCGGCGGAGGACAGCACACCACAACTCCATGATACAAGCGCAAGTAAAAATGCAGCTGAAGCAGGAGACATGACATCAGTGAATCGAAGCCAGCACAAAACTGGTTCGACGGTTGAAGGAACCCACCGGAAGATAAAAGCTATGGTCAGGGATATACTGTTGGGGGATGTCATAGACAGGCAGCTTGCTGCTGAAATGGCGTATGTGGATGAAGTGATCTTTGGAATCTGTGAAGCTACCGAGGCAAAGGCGACTCAGGGTGCTGCTGCTACTACTGAGACAGAGGGTGGACTAAGCACCAAGCGGGCCGCCAGTGGGCTGGAGGCTGACTCAAGCCGTGCTGCGAAGAAGAAACCTAGAAAGGGGAAGGCGGCAAAGCCAGAGACCAAAGATCCCAACTCTTCTCCTGTAAGTAGACACTCTACACTCATGAATATGATTGTCTGAATGAATTTCGCACACTGATTTGACCAAACTCCACCAGAGCAGGGGCACGGCGGCAACGGGGGGATCGGAGCAGCATAGCGCGCGCCAGATCAAGATCATGCAGAGCCTGGGCCTGATCGCTCCGCTGGGATCTCCGTTCGACATGAAGGGTTCTGCTGCAGCCGCCCGTTGATGATATTTTGTAAGCACACCATTGGTTCTGTATGGAAACCCTAGTTATGGTGCCTACCTGATCTACCTACTAGTAGTTTACAAGTGCCAATTTCTGTTCTTGGTTACGGAAGACTTGGCCGGACATAGCTGCTGCGTAAGTAAGCGCACAGTTAGTTCTATCTGTATCAGCGCAAATGCGAGCCGCAGTCGCTCAGCGCTGTACCAAATTGGTTATTAAGATATTAAGTCGCGACTTGGATTATTTCCGGTTGGTGCTAGGAAGGATCTGTTGTGATCGATGCGGTGGCATGAATGACCCAATGCTGAGGTTATCTTCAGTTAGCATGTTGTATGAGCCGTGGACATTCTTTCCATGTTGATTTTCCATCTGATTCGTGGACTGTAATGTGCTATTTTTACAAAAGTATTGCCTCCGTCCTAAATTAGTCGTCTTAGATTAGATTTACGGATGTATCTGACATGACATCAAAACATGTCCAGATATTTTGTTTTCAGAAGTCGCAGGGCTCTGGCCTTTTAAGCCGGTATTTCTGTAGTTCCTTTCTCTAGATTTAACGATGGAAGAACCAGCCGAATTGGGCAGCGTATGCACAAACCTGTGTCGCCTGGTTACTCGTCCTTTGCTTTATCTGAATTCTAAGAGATTAACATATGGTCTGACGTTTGGCTGATTATATACCGAAGGGGTGGTGGTGCAGTTGGCTAGCGCGTAGGTCTCATAGCTAAACGTGAGTGATCCTGAGGTCAAGAGTTCGAGCCTTTCTCACCCCACCTAAAATTGTCCTTGTGATGATGAAATGCTCAGTGACAACTTGGGTCGTCACATCTCCACCTGAATGAATCATCAGGTGAAATTGAGCAACTCTGAAACTGGTCTTCTTTTTTCCTTCTTTTGGTTAATTGCTGGTTTGTTACTACTGCAGATTAATCAGATTTACTATTGTTTTCTTTTGACCTTGAGATATGAGATACTATTGATTCTCATAGCAAGAACTGAACATTTCTTTGCTCGTTCTCACATCTCTGAAACTAAGCTTTCTTCAGTGTAGTACTAGTGTACTACTACAACATTTCACAAAGAACACGGTAAAATTACACTGAACCGAGCGCCAACCAACCAAAATCTCATATATGATTCGCGATCTCCATTGCCTTTTACTTCCAACACTCACATTTCAAGTTATTTATTTATTCCACCACAAGACATCATCGTCAACCCCAAAGCCTGTGGCTCTAACCGTGCATGGCCTTGAGGATCTTGCGGCAATCCTCCGCGCAGGTCGCCGCCGCATCAGCATCAGCAGCGTCTGACTCGCCGTCGACGACGCAGCCCGAGGCCTCCCCGCAGACACCCGGGCACCCGCCGCCAATCTGGCCGCCCAGGGCGCACACCATGCCGCAGAGCGGCTTGCAGAACAGCCGGGGGTGCCTCAGCCTGCAGTCGGAGTAGCAGCTCACGTAGCATTTGCAGAACGCCGACGCCGCGTCGGCCGTCGGCAGCTGCTGCGCCGACGACAGCAGGACGGCGAGGAGCACGCAGACGGCCGCAGCCTTCACTCTCGCCTTCTTCTTCCCCTCCATTACTTCTGGTTCTTGTTCTTCCTCTTGCCTGTGAGCTGTGACAGTCGCTGGGCTGCCCCTCTCTTTATACCAACGAAGAAGCTTCTTCTGCTGCACACGGCATTGACTCCGCAAGAAGCTTCTTCGGCTGCACATGCCATTGTTTCTTGGAGAAGATTTTCTCTCCAGAGATGAGCTAGCTTGATTCAGGAAGAAGCTTTTCCTTTTGCAGAGATGATCATACATATAGAAGCTCAGATGCTCTTCCCAGAACAATTATGAAGTGAACTACTTAAAACACTTTGCTGTTACAACTACCCCTCCCTGTTCCATGAATCGACACATAAGTTCTATCATCTGTTTCTTACCTTTGTATTGCACACATACATATAGAGAGGAGTGTGTAGTACACAAGTTATTGCTCAAGCAATGCATATGTACGTGCTGATAGGCTTTGTGATCGGAGTAGGCTAGTAGATCCGGTACACCTACCTTCTGCTGGTGCAGACGAACTTGATCCAGCGCCGGCCATGGTGAAGTAGGGGCCGGTGATGGCAGAGAGATGGCGGCGGTGGTGGAGCTTCCCGTGAGCGCCGCGCTAACCCTAGATCGAGAGTGTCGATGGGGATTGTGGCAGCGATTAACCTCGTAAGTCGTGCCCCGGCCCCCACCTCTGTTTATATAGCACGGGTCACAGGGGCCCACCAACCATGGTTTGGTTGGGCGCCCCTGACCAGGGCGCGAGTCAGGGGCCCGTTCGACCCGTTGGGTTCGAACGGGAGAGAGATCAACCTAACATTCTCCCCCTTGATCTCAATTTTACTTTTAACTTTATACTTTCTAGTTTATTTGTTTCATCACATATTGGTACATAGAGCATGTTTCATCGTCACAGCTCAATTGCCGATAGAATCATTCAGCTACAACATACATTTTGTTCAGAAACAAATTCTGTTACTTTTGGGCCTATCCAGGAATCATAAGGCTTTCCCTTAAACCCATGCCGGCTAAGTGTTCCTTGAACACATTGGGTGGTAAGCCTTTCTTTAGCAGATCCGCAAGCATATCTTTTGTCTTTATATGCTCGAGACTTATAGTTTGATCCTGGATTTTATCTTTCACAACATAATACTTTATCTCTATTGTTTTGGCAGCATTACTCGACTTGTTGTTGTGAGCGTAAAATACCGCGGGCTGATTGTCGCAGTACATCTTTAGTGGTTTGTGAATACAATCTACCACTTTCAAGTCGGGTACAAATTTCTTTAGCCATATCGCCTGCCCCGTGGTTTCGAAGCATGCTATGAATTCTGCATACATCGTGGATGATGCAACTGTCGACTGTTTAGAGCTTTTCCACGAAATAGCTCCCCCAGCGAGGGTGAATACGTATCCCGACGTGGATTTTCTATCATCTTTGTCCCCCGCAAAATCTGCTTCTGAATACCCTTTTATCTCTAGGGAATCAGATCTCCTGTATGTTAGCATGTAGTCCTTCGTGCCTTGCGCATAATGCAATGCTTTCTTTATCATCTTCCAGTGCTCTATGCCTGGATTCTCTTGATATCTACCGAGTACCCCGGTGATAAAGGCTAAGTCAGGGCGAGTGCACACTTGTGCATACTGCAAGCTGCCAACTGCCGAAGCATATGGTACTCCTTTCATTTGATCGATCTCGTACTAGTTTTTGGGACATTGGAATTTCCCAAAACTATCGCCCTTAACTATAGGAGCAGGTGTGGCTTTACTCGCATGCATATTATACTTTTTAAGAACCTTTTCTAAATATGCTTTCTGCGATAGTCCTAAGACTCCATTATTTCTATCTCGGTGAATTTCTATGCCCAAAACATATGATGCTTCACCAAGATCTGTTATGTCAAAATTCGAGGATAAGAACTTCTTTGTTTCTTGTAGTAGACTAACATCACTGCTAGCAAGCAGAATGTCATCCACACAAGATTAGGAAAATATATTTCCCATTTTTAAACTTTGCATAAATGCAGTTATCCTCAATATTTTCTTTAAATCCAAAGCTTTTAATCTTTTGATTAAACTTTAAATACCACTGCCTGGAGGCTTGCTTTAATCCATAAATGAATTTCTTGAGGCGGCATCCCATATTTTCCTTACCTTCCATGATAAAATCCTTGGGCTATTTCATGTAGACATTTTCTTTTAAATCTCCGTTGAGAAATGCCGTCTTTACATCCATTTGATGTAACTCTAAATCAAAATGAGCAACTAATGCCATTATGATTTTGAAGGAATCCTTACATGAGACCGGAGAAAATGTCTCTTTGTAATCTATCCCTTCTCTTTGTGTAAATTCTTTTGCCACGAGTCGTGCTTTATATTTTTCTATATTCCCTTTAGAGTCATACTTAATTTTGTAGACCCATTTGCAGCCTACTGATTTGGCTCCTTTAGGAATTTCCTCTAAGTCCCAAACATCTTTGGAACTCATTGATTTCATCTCGTCTTCCATTGCCTTCATCCACATCGATGAATGAGGGCTTCTCATGGCTTCTTCATATGAGGTGGGATCTTTTTCCATATGAACCATTTTTGTGTTATAAACTTTAAAGTCAGTAGAAATAGCTGACTTTCTTGGTCTTGTAGACCTTCTAAGGGCATTAGTTTCTGGCACATTCTGTGCCTCAACTTCTAGCACTTTTTCTAAAATTTGCTGCTGCAGCTCCCTTTCATGCTCAACAACGGGCTCAGTCGGCTCCTGACGGACAGGTTCCGGGTCTGCCCCCATAGTTGTCATGGGTGGAGTTGCAACTGGTAGGGAGAAAAATGGCTCCTGGATCATCGGATTAGGTGCATGCACCCTCTTCTCCTCAAGATCAATTTTCCGAGCTACCAAGCTCCCCCTCATCATTTCGTCCTCTAAGAAGACTGCATGTCTCGTTTCTACAAACTTTGTATATCTGTCTGGGCAGTAGAAACGAAAACCCTTTGATCTGTCTGGATAGCTAATGAAGTGGCAACTCACTGTTTTGGGATTTAACTTTCCAATGTTTGGATTAAACATTTTGGCCTCAGCAGGGCACCCACACACCCTGAAGTGTTGTAGGGATGGCACCCTTCCTGTCCATAGCTCGTACGGTGTTTTGGGCACCGACTTGCTTGGTACTCTATTGAGAATGTGAATGGCGGTTTTAAGCGCCTCCATCCATAATCCCAATGGCAAGTTGGAATAACTCATCATGCTGCGCACCATATCCATAAGTGTACGTTGCGCCTTTCAGCTACTTCATTTTGCTGAGATTCGCCCGGCATTGAATACTGGGCAACTATGCCAGTCTCCTGCAAGAACTTTGCAAAAGGTCCAGGGACTTGGCCATATGGAGTGTGCCGACCGTAGTACTCTCCCCCACGGTCGGACCAAACTATCTTTATTCTTTTATCATGCTGATTTTTAACTTCAGCTTTGAATATTTTAAATTTATCCAACGCTTTAGATCTTTCTTTGATTGGATAAATATATCCATAGCGAGAGTAATCATCTGTGAATGTTATGAACGAGTCATATCCATCGACACTTTTCACCGGAAATGGTCCACAAATATCAGTGTGGATGATTTCTAGTGTGCCTGTGCTATGGATTGCACCTTTTTTGATTTGTTTTATGTACTTTCCTTTAACGCAATCTATGCATTGTTCTAAGTCTGAAAATTCTAACGGAGGAAGAATTTCACTTTTAACTAATCTTTATATTCTCCCCTTCGAAATATGGCCCAAGCGACAGTGCCATAATTTCGATGAGTCGAATGTTCTTTTTCTTTTCTTTTGCTCTTTATTTGACGTGGAAATATTTTCTTTCACATTGCAAACGTAATAAACTTTTTCATGAAGTGATAACAAATAAAGCTCATCATGTAGTAAAACATCACCCACATAAGCATTATTATACCAAATGGCACACTTGCCATGTCCAAAATAACATTCATAATTATCTTTGTCCAAAGAAGAAACACTAATTAAGTTTCTATGACATGATGGAACAAATAAAACATCTCTAAGTATAAGATTGAATCCGCCAGCTAACTCCAAGGAGATGTCACCGACAGCTTCAACTTCTGCTTCAACTCCGTTTGCCACTTCAATGCGTCTTTCGCTTCTTAGCGTAGTTCACGTCGAATGGAATACCTGTAAAGAATTTGCAACATGAACAGTTGCTCCTGAATCAATCCACCAAGTGGATTTTGAAAACTGTGTATACAATGATTCATTTACAAATGAAACTATATTGTTACCTCTTTTTGCCATGTCTGACTTCAGCCAAGCAGCGCAGTCTTTCTTGTAATGCCCTTTCTGCTTGCAGTGGAGACAAGTGTCTTTGTCCATTGAGAAAGGCTGTTACTGACGCTGATGCTGATGGGGGACTTTTCCATGCTTTGAAGGAGAACTTTTGTTGTTTTGACTGTAGTCCTTTTTTTTGTAATCCTTCACATAGTTGAGTGAACCACGATGTGTGGCTTTGAGTCTTTCCTCTTCTTGGACACACATTTCTATTGTCTTTTCAATGTCCCATATGTTCCAGGGGTCATATTATAGTTTACAACAAAAGTTTCAAACTCGTTTGGCAATGAAGCCATGACCAGGTGGACCAGGAGCGTTGGTTTGATCTCCAGATCCTCATCCATGGGCTTTAGCTTTGCTGCCATATTGCTCATCCTCAGGATGTGCTCTCTTATTCCATGACTACCACCCGTGTAGCGCTGTGTCATCAGTTGCTCTAACACTTGGGTGGCATATATCTTTGAAGAGCCAGTGAACTGGCTCTTTATCTTTGTAAGCAACTCCCTTGCGGAAGTGCACTCTGCAATGGAGCCCACAATGGCGCTCTCAATTGTATTCTTTATAAAAGCCATGCATTTTTTGTTTGCATTGACCCACTTTTGGTTATCTATGAGGTAGGACTGCTCCAAAGGAGTATAGTCCCTCTTCTTTTTAGCCCATGCATCATCATCATCAGTGGCCTCTCCTACTGGCTCTGTGGGTCTGACCGGCTGTGGTTTCTCCACAACTCAGTCAAGATCAGCACAAACAAATGCCAGTTCAACTTTCTTCCTCCACTCAGTGTGGTTGTCACCTCTGAGTGTCAGAACTTCTTTTAGGCAACTCATCAAGTGAAAGCCTCCTGAAATCATAATTTAAGTGACATCAGTATAACAATCATATGCAATAATCTAACGTTGGTCAAATTAAACATACAATTGTCTATGCAATTAAATCTATATTACCGTTGGGCAAAATATTAGAAATAAATGCACCTTTAAATTTCAATAATAAAACATGATCATGTTATTAATAACGTTGGTCATAAAAAATAACATAATCATATCATTTCAATAATTACTTTCACATGCTCTTAAATACATAATTCTATCTAAACTTTTATTTCCTTTTAAAGAGCACTAATAATTATTTACGCAGCGGAAAAACGTGAATAAAAATTCACGAACTTTTTTTTAGTTCTACAGAAACTTTTACTTTGACCGAATAAAAAATCATGAACTTTTTAATTTTCTGTATAAAATTCATGAGCATTTCTTTTCTGAAAATTTTCTGTTTGCATTTTCAGAAACTTTTTCTGTCACTTTTCTATTTTCTAAACAAAAAAATTTCGTTGGAAAAATTGCATAGAAAACCTATCAGGAAACTGCCCAAAAAACTGGACAGAAATTGTTAAAACGAAAAGAAAACAACAGCTCCAGCCGGCCTCGGCCTGGCGCGGGAGGCCCGCAGCGGCCCACGGCCTGCTCTCCCGCGCGCTCACGCAAACCGAGCCTGGCCTCGGCCTGGGCCGCTGGCCTTGGCCCAACACGGCCTCCTTTTTTGGCCCAAAAAGCCTGCTCAACTCGCTAGGGTTCCAGTTGTGGCCGTCCGCGAGATCTGACGGTCGACCGCGCCTCTCGCTCGAACAAAACAGATCGCAGGCCATAGGGAGGAAAACCCTAGCACTCATTTCCTCCCGCGCCGCTCGCTGCCTCTGTATCTCTCTGCGGCGGCGAGTCTATGCCAGCGCTCTGGTCGCGCCGGTCGCCGGCGACGGCGTCGACGGCCACCATGCCGCGCCGCGGCTACCTTCCCCCTTCCCCTCTTCTTTCCCCCTTCCTGTGACAGAGAGAGCGAGAGAGAGGCACGGCCAAGCCCTCTGCTCCCCTTCGCGCCCGCTCTTGCCCTCTCGCTACTCTCTCGCCCTCTCGCTCGGTTCCGGCTCCGAGAGCCACGCCGGCGCGGCGAGCCAGCAGCCCTTCCCCCTCCCCACTCCGTTTCCAGGAGAGAGAGGAAGACAGAGAGGCTATCCTTTTATCTTTTCATTGAGAGGAAGAGGAGTGCGGCCAGATCGCGTCGTGGCTATCCTCCTCGTCGGTCGCGCGTCCTCCCTAGCGGTGAGCGCGCCGCCGCCGAGGGATTTGGCCGCGGTGCTAACCCTCCCCTTTTTTTGCGTCTTTTTCCTTTCTTTTCCGGCGAGCAATTGCTAGCTCCGGTGGTTCTTCTTCCGGACACCTCGGCTTGCCGATGCGCGTCCGAATCGAGAGGAATGGCGCGGCCTTGCGGCGGCGTTCTTTGCCGCCGAGGCCCGAGGCCATACTCCGGTGAACTTTTGGGGTTTTCTTTGCTCTGCCCTGCTAGGGTTCTTTGGGGAGGGACTTTTTTCTTTCTCTGTTTTCTTTTTACCAAAAATCTTCTAGCCCGATCTGGCTACCTGATACCATTGACTTTGTGATCGGAGTAGGCTAGTAGATCCGGTACACCTACCTTCTGCTGGTGCAGACGAACTCGATCCAGCGCCGGCCATGGTGAAGTAGGGGCCGGTGATGGCAGAGAGATGGCGGCGGTGATGGAGCTTCCCGTGAGCGCCGCGCTAACCCTAGATCGAAAGGGAGTATCGGTGGGGATTGTGGCAGCGATTAACCTCGTAAGTCGTGCCCCGACCCCCACCTCTGTTTATATAGCATGGGTCACAGGGGCCCACCAACCATGATTTGGTTGGGCGCCCCCGATCAGGGCGCGAGTCAGGGGCCCGTTCGACCCGTTGGGTTCGAACGGGAGAGAGATCAACCTAACATGTGCATCTTATATAGATATAGGCTTGTAGTGCTCGTTTTCAGGGTCCCATTTCTGATCTGTAAGCCTCTATATTAGGCATACTTGTGCAAATTTGCAACGGTGGCATTAGTGGCACCATGTGAAATAAGAGTGAACTGCAGTCTTTACCCCCTAAGTTTGACATTTTCGACACTAATTATTCCATTTAAGAAAATTTCATTTATTATACCCCATTTAACAAAAGTGTTGCCATAAATTATCCTTTTTTATTTTTGTGAGTGTTCCAAACTATAGGCCCCGATTACCAGGTCCATGTGGCGTGCCATGTTGTCGGGTTTTTCCTGGAGTTTTTTTCCTCATGTGAACCAGTCCGCGCCGCTGCGCCCGACCGGACTGCCTGATGTGAATCACACGCACCGCGGCACCGGCACACCGCACTCCTGGCGCCTGTCCCGACCCGCACCACGCTTGGCTGTAGAGCACGCACTGGTCGCCTAACCGCGCACGCAGTAACTAAATAATTGATCATGATTTTGATCTTTCATAACAACTTAATGGCCACCTCTTCAACATTTTCTTCTCGGAACGGTGATTAAGGGTACCAAACAAAAAAGAAAACCTTGTTTGTGACTCTCACGTCTCAGTAGAAGCCACTGGAACTATACACAGACAAATTATAGGCAGTTTCCCTATTACTGTGTGTTTTCATCATGTTATTACATCTGGATATATGGTTATCTAATGCTCCGATTTTACATACAGAAAAGTTCAAGTTCCATTTAACATTAGTACTCCACCCGTCCTATAATATAAGAGTGTTTTTGACACTCCCTCCATCCATAATGTAAAACATTTTTTGACACTACTATAGTGCCAAAAATGTTTTTATATTATGGAACGGAGGGAGTACAGTGCTAAGTAGACAAGCAGTCAAGCACTGGTCACTAACATTGTTCATACTTGTTTTTTGAGGGAATGACACACTGACAAGCTAACCTGGCGGCAAACTGAGGCCCATGTCCGAAGAGCTGGCAAAAAATCAAATTACCGATGGGAGGGTTCGATCTCATAACCTGCCAACCGGCCATGCACAGTTTGTCCAACTGCCCCAGCTAGAGATATGAGAGATTTTTTTCTCCCGTTGCAACGCACGGGCCTTTTTGCTATAAGATATCATATATTAAGTGTAGTAGTAAAGAAGTATATATACATCTGTTCTAATCCGATCCATCCAGGTATACATAACTTACTGTCGGTTTATGATAATACTGAAGAAACAATTAAGGTCGCTTTATGATAATACTGAAGAAAAAAGATACATGTTTCAGGATTATATCCACAAAACCTTCTCCACAGTGATAATATGCTAAAGTGATCAAGTACAGCCATCTCATCGCAGATCTTCAAAACAAGAAACAGTGACCTGAAGTCCTGAACCCATCTAATTAATATGCATCCCGAACTGCAAGAGAACTAAAAGCCTAACCACCGGGTGTGAAAATCAGAGAATTCGGGCATGCATGAGAGGGGAGGAGATTGCCATACCAGTTGCTGCTTCCGGCTCCAACGATCACCAACATTAACTACAAGTGTCGCCTACGTTCGTCCTGCCCTCTCTGAACGAAGGACTGAGTGGGGTGGGCCAGACATGGGCCACCGTGAATGGGACTGGAGGATGAGCGATGCGTGCCGCGACTGGAGGATGAGCGATGCGTGCCGCGACTGGAGGCGAGCGTGGCGCAACAGACTCAGGCGAGATATGCGTGGTAGGATTGGATGGGATCGTGGTGCATGGAAAAAAATTATATGAGACCATGTCTCATATATGGGTCTCACCTGCTAATCCGTGAGACCTGGTTTTATAGAATTTTTTTCCGTGGTGCATCGGACTCAAGCGACCTGTAAATCAGTGAGGACCTGCGTGTGCGTGTGCTTGCCATCGGCCAGGTCCGGTCGGCACAAGCTAGCGAATTAGTTCAGTCTACACAAAAATCGCCAAGGAAAAACCCGCCAACGTGGCACGCCACGTGGACCTGATAATTGGGCCCCCTAGATCAGAACACTCACAAAAATAGCAACGGGTAAACTATGGCAACATTTTTTTTGATGGTTGGCAACACTTTTGTTTAATGGGTTATAATGGATGAAATTCTCTAAAATGGGGTAATTAGCGTTAAAAAATGTCAAACTTTGGGGTAAGAGCTGGAACTCACACGTGAAATAATGACCATTATTTCAGCTGATCAACAACAACTTGCTTTGATTAAGTAGTAACCGGTGTCAATATCCATTTCACCGTCCAACCAACCTGTGACCTGATCTGATTGTTTTTGGGGGCGAACACAGCAACGGCCCATCGATATATTAAGATTGCAAACATGATTTACATGGGGGGGGGGGGGGGGGGGTATTAGGGGGCTAGAAAGAAGTTACAGAGGGATGAAATCCACCTTTGATGGCGGTGTCGGATTGGCATGAACGTTGCGGGAGGGGAGCGGGGCGGTTGGCGAGGGACTCCTCCTTGGTGGCCAGTGGGGAAGTGCAATGTGGAGGAGAGATGGCTCCATGGAGAATGTGAGGTGGGCGTTAAACGGTTTTAAAGGAGAGGGCTCCAGCCAAAAATATGGCGCTACGGTAGGAAACCAAGCGGAACGGAGGGTCCGTCAGAATGATAGGGTGTGTCATGGGGGTGTGATTTTTATCTTGGGACCACATGTTGAAGATAGCATGAGATAGATTAAACTATCTAGACGGTTGAATTTTAGGAGCCCGTTGGCACTACTGGAATCCGCGCCTTTACCGAGTGCCAGAAAAACTCGGCAAAGGGCAAAAAATACTCGGCAAAGGTTTTGCCGAGTGTTGCACTCGGCGAAGGACATCCGGCGTACCCCCTTCCGGCAAACAGAATTTTGCCGAGAACCATTTATCGGACACTTGGCAAAGGTTTAAACTCGGTAAAAAAGCTACTAACGGAGAACGAAAACGGAGGAAATCAGTCAGTTTGCCAGGTGTCACAAATGTTTGTCCGAGTGGTGCACTCGGTAAAGCTTTTTTACAGGAAAAAAAAAGACACCGCCGACGGCGCTCATGACCGGAGCTCGTCGCGCTTGCGGTAGGGGCGGGGCTCAAGATGACGGACGGGTCTACCTGTCGTCGTCTAGCTGCTCATCTCGTCAGTACACACATCAGCCGGCGAGCTTCTAATCCAAAGCATGTACGCGCATACCGCCGGCCGAGCCACACGGATACATCAATAGGCAATACACAAGCATGCATGCATCAATATGCCAACACAACACACGTACGTACAACGCCGGACAACGCACACGCATCACGCCGGCGAGCCGCATAGCAAGTTGAGCCGTCGATCTCTGAGATGCCGTAGATGTCCGGGCCACTGCCATTCTCGAGGTTGAACTTTGCCAGCGTCGCGAGCGGCTGGCTGAACAGCATGCCTGCACAGGGCGCCGCCCAAGTCGCCGGTCTTCCGCTCTTCTCCGGCGGCCGGTGGTGGACAGCGAGATGTGCATGGTGTGAGAAGATAGAGAAGAAAGAGAGAGGAGGCGTTCGTGGTTGTGATTGAGAGGGAGGAGATAAGGAGAGAGAGGGAAAGGAGCCGGCGAGGTAAAGGAAGGCCGCCACATCATTGATTCATGTGGCTTCGTGTGATTGGTTGAGAGTGTGCTTTCTTAGTCTGACTTTTACCGAGTGCAACACTTGGAAATATCAAAAAATATTAGAAATATGCAAATGACTCAAAATTTAGTATTGAATATGGTCTACTTTATGTGAAAATTGGAGTGGTGCCATTTTATATCCATCTTTTACTCAAAGAAAGTGAAAAACATTTTTATGAAGCCATGAATGTTCATACACGATAGCCCGTTTTGTGAAGTTTTTTTTTAAATTAGTTATATTAAAAGTTTGGTATTTTTCCTCACAACTAGTACACGTAAAATGACTGCATGCGAAAGGATTGTATTTTTTAAACTTGTATCCTTTTTCTTTCATTTTTTTCAAAACGGGGTCAAAATGATCGACATGGCTATTCATAACAAGATTTTGAATCTCTCAAAACTCCAAGTGCTTCTCCCATATAATGACTACTGTTGTACCTAAAAATATTTTTTTGCTAATTTTTATGACAGAGCTATCACACACTTGTAGTTCAAATTTGAGTCACTTTCGGGAAATTGACGTAAAGTCATTTAGATGTGAGAAAGTAGCTAGCAAACTAGAAAATCCATGAAACTTGGTAAATGCACATAAAATATGGTCTACTTATGGTGATAATTGGAGTGGTGCCATTTTGCACCCTGGTTTTTGTACTTGCTTCACAAAAAACACCCATTTTTGACACTTACAAGATGAAAATTGTTTTTTTGTGCAAAAAATAAGGGAACTCTATTTGGCAACATTGTTTGTAATGTCAAGATGCACCTATGTATTGAATTTGGGAACATTATAATAAACTATGCAATGAATATGACCATCACCTTGGTCCTTTGACTTGAAAGTCATGAATGTTCATACACGATAGCCCGTTTTGTGAAGGATTTTTTTTCAAATTAGTTATATCAAAAGTTTGGTGTTTTTTCCTCACAACGAGTACACATAAAAGGACTCGATGCAAAAGGATTGCATTTTTTTAAACTTGTATTCTTTTTCTTTCATTTTTTCCAAAACGGGTCAAACTGGTTAACATGGCTCTTCATAACAAGAGGTTTAATCTCTCAAATTTCTAAGTGTTTCTCCCATATAATGACTACTTGTGTACCTAAAAATATTTTTTTGCTAATTTTTATGACATAGCTATCACACACTTGCAGTTCAAATTTGAATTACTTTCAGAAAATTGACATAAAGTCATTTAAATGTGCGAAAGTAGCTAGAAAACTAGAAAATCCATGAAACTTGACAATTGTGCATAAAATATGGTCAAGTTATTGTGATAATTGGAGTGGTGCCATTTTGCACCCTGATTTTTGTACTAGCTTCACAAAAAACACCCATTTTTTACACTTAGAAAATGAAAAATAATTTTTTGTAGAAAAAAGTAGGAAACTCTATTTGGCAACATTGTTTGTAATGTCAAGATGCACCTATGTGTCTAACTTGGAAACATTATAATAAACTATGCAATGAATATGATCATCACCTTGGTCCTTTGACTTGAAAGTCATGAATGTTCATATACGATAGCCCGTTTTGTGAAGGATTTATTTTTTCAAATTAGTTATATTGAAAGTTTGGTATTTTCCCTCTTAACTAGTACACATAAAAGAACTCCATGCGAAAGGATTGCATTTTTTAAACTTGTATTCTTTTTCTTTATGTTTTTTTCCAAAACGGGGTCAAAATTGTTGGTATGGCTATTCATGACAAGAGGTTGAATATTTCAAAACTCTAAGTGGTTCTCCCATATAATGACTACTTGTGTACCTTTTTTGTTTGCTAATTTTTATGATAGAGCTATCACACACTTGCAGTTCAAATTTGAATTACTTTCGAAATATTGACATAAAGTCATTTAAATGTGCGAAAGTAACTAGAAAACTATAAAATCAATGAAACTTGTGAATTGTGCATAAAACATGGTCTACTTACTGTGATAATTGGAGTGATGCCATTTTGCTCCCTGATTTTTGTACTTGCTTCACAAAATCCCCCATTTTTGACACTTAGAAAATGAAAATTGATTTTTTTGTACAAAAAAAATAGGAAACTTTATTTGGCAACATCGTCTGTAATGTCAAGACACACCTATGTGTCTAATTTGAGACCATTATAATAAACCATGCAGTGCATATGGCCATCACCTTGGTCATTTGAGATTATATTAACATTTGGCATGCCAAAAAGTATAATTAATATGGCCTAAACGAAAAAGTTCTCAACATGGAAATTGTCCGTCTCTTCAAAATGAACAACTTTGATTTTTGGACCGTCCTCGTCCGAGGTCATATGCAACCTCTACGACCAACACTATGCAGTTTAACAAAGACCTCCTTTTTACCGAGTGTGACACTCGGTAAAGAACCCCTTTTGCCGAGTGCAGCACCCGGCGAAACCCTGTTAGCCGAGTTTTGTTGTTTTACCGAGCGTTTTTTCCACGACACTCGACAAAGTACCTACTTGCCGAGTTTCACGTTTTTGCCGAGTTAGGTATTCGGTAAAAATACTATTGCCGAGTGTCCGACATAATGCACTCGGCAAAGAGCCTAACACTCGGCAAAGAGGAAAATTCTAGTAGTGTGGACGAATGTTTGATGTCCAAACCGTAGACAGAGAAATGAGATTCGACCGTAACAACGACATCTTTATTCAGTTCATTTATATGCATGTAGCCCGTAGCAACACAAGTACATTATACTAGTAGAAGTACAAAATAGTAATCATCCAACACCAAACTTGCAGCTAGCGAAGCGCCTGCAAGAAATAATTAACTTGTATTTTTTGCGTCCCGTCGCCTTTGCAAAAGATGAGCTCGTAGTGGCCGCTTCATGACAGTGACCAACACGATGGTGTGTGGCTGAAGATCAATGGTGTGTTCACCCTCTGCCTCCTTCCACACGAACTCCCTCACGAGATTTGCCACGAAGTAGCCTATGTGGAGCATGGCGATGCCCATGCCGGGGCAAATCCTCCTGCCGGCACCAAACGGCATCATCTTCATCTTCCCGGCGCTACCTGTCGCTGCCACGAGGTTCATGGTTTCTCCACCTCCGGAAGCTAGGAATCTCTCCGGCTTAAACACATCGGGGTCAGCCCACACCGTCTTGTCACGCGCTAGAGCCTCTAGTGGAAAGATCACCGTGGTGCCCACTCCAATGCGTCGGCCATCAAGAACGACATCATCTTCTTTCATCACCTTTTCAGCAGTCAAAATATTTTATGTGATCACTTAGCTAGACTTCGTTAATGAAAAGTAATTAGATTCTCAAGCACCTCATGAATATTTTGAGGGAGCACTGTATTAAGGATTTCACTTACTTGCCTAAACACCAAAGCTGTGGTAGGATGTAGCCGAAGAGCCTCCATGACGACGGCGTTGAGGTACTCCAGCTTCTCAAGAACCTCCTCGCCGACCTCCTCGGCCTCGGCGCCCACAGAATCGTCGATCTCTCTACGGACAGCCTCCTGTATGTCTGGGCGCTTCACCAGGTTCGCCATGATCCACTGGATTGCCGCGGCTACGGTTTCACTCCCAGCACCGAGGAACTCCGAGCACAGCCCTACGAGTTCTGCGTCGCTGATCCTCTGCTGCTGCGCAGAGCCGCCTACACCTACAGAGGCCACATGGTCGTCGTCTTTGACCGGGACCTCGAGGTCGAGGAGCGTGTCGACGTAGCACGGAGGCTCGTCGGAGCAGCGGCGACGGCGGCGACATGCATCGATGAGCGGGAGATACATATCCTCCTGCTTCTGCCGTACTGAGACCAGCTTGTTCCATTGCTTGCGGTAGATTAGCCTGGTCACCGCCACCGGGAACACCGAGAAGACGAAGACGCGCACCACAGGCAACGACTGGACGAGGTCGTCCTGGGCATCGGCTATGGCGCGTACCAGGGCTGGGTAAACGCTGTCCCCGAAACACATGGTGCAGACCACGTTGAAAATGGCGTCACGGATGCTCTCCGCCGCGAGGACCACGCCGTGCTGCTGCTGCTGCTCGCGGAGGTCCGCCACGAGACCTCGGAGCGCATTGCGGCGCGCCAAGGCGTAGCGGTGGAGGCGCGTCGGGTGGAAGAGTTGGGAGGTGAGGTTGTGGCGGATGGCGCGCCAGAATGGGCCATGGGGCGCCGAGGTGATGTTGTGGTGCCGGCCGGCGGACAGGACGGCGCTGGGCGCCATGGACGGCGGACGGTTGGAGAAGGACCCGCCGGCGCTGCCGCGCACGAGAAGGCGGTACGCCGTGGCACAGTCGCTGACGAAGACTGGCTTCCTCCAGGCGGCGGGGAGCTTCGGTGCTAGGGCCGACATGACGGTGGCGAGGCGCGTTTTGATCGGGCCTGCATGCCGGATCACGGCGAGGACGACCAGAGGAACCAAGGGGAGCACCAAGAGGAGTAGGCCTTGCATGGTTGCTTGATGAATATAATTTTTTTTGAGGGGTGCTTGATGAATATAATTGAGCTGTAGGCCTACGACTTCCTCTTTTTTTTTTGCGGGGTTAAAGGGATTTCATTGCTCAACTAGGAGGGAGGTCCTCCATACAAAGTTGTGGTACATTAGCAGGACCCGAACTAATCCAGAGAGCCGTACGGGCTTCAACAAGACCAAAATTAGCTAGTCTATGACTTACAACATTTTGGTTCCTACTAATATGAGAAATTGAGCTATCCCTTTCACCAAGAAGTTTCCTCACTTCATTCACCAACATTGCATTCATCGATCTGTCCATGGACTCTGACTGAATGGAATCTACCGCGACTTTACAATCCATCTCAACATCGATCGGAAAGTCTGACCATTGTAGTGCAAACTTGAGCCCCTCTAGGCACGCAGCTAACTCAGCTTGCAATGGACTCGCACAGCTCAGGAGATTTCTGCATGCGGAGAAAACTATCCCACCGGTGCTGTCGCGGAGGATCATCCCAGCACCTGCCTCACCCGTCTCCTTGATGTACGCGCCATCTACATTTAGCTTCACCCGGCCATGTACAGGAGGAGTCCATCTAGCAGCCTGAGTAGCAACCTTCTCATGTATTAAAATCAATGGGCGTCCCTCAACATCAATAGGAGTCTTTCCTTTTAACTGATCGGTTGCAGGCCGTACTTGATGCCAATTAGCGAATGTGCATAGCTCTGCAAGAATCGGCATGATACGTCCACTGGTGGTGGTGGCTTATCATGTACTATCTCATTACGTACATGCCAAGTGCGCCAAAAAATCATTAGCACACGCATGCGATCATCATCTCCAAGTTCATGCAGCACATCAAATAGCCACTCCACGCCCGTGGGGCGAACTCCTGCAATATCCGGCAGCTTCCAGAGTTTCGCCATAGCCTTCCAAAGAGCGACCGCTCGCGGACACCTACAGAAGACATGGAACGTGTCCTCTCGCTCCATCGCACAGAGTGGGCATATATCAGAAGTTTCCAAGGATCTAGTGTGCTTATTAGCCCAAGTAGCCAGAGAATTTGAGGCAAGCTTCCAAGCAAATATACGGACCTTCGGAGGAGCAGGGCACCTCCATATTAGTGCCCAGACGGCACGCCGTCCGCCCGGTGCCCTGCTTGCTGCCACTGAGGTAGGCATAAGTCGTTCGTTGAGGGCGAGGCGATACGCACTCCGAACTGAAAAGACTCCAGACCGCTCGGCCGCCCAAGCGACGACATCTCCTCCGAGCCGTGGCGAGGCTCTAATCTTCATTATTTCTTGAACGTCGATGTGCAGGAAGTGTTGATGGAGGAGTGTGGCGTTCCAGTTTCCATGTACGTCCAGAAGGTCGCTCACCCGACGGAGTCGGCAGCGTCCTTGGATGGTTATCGGACCACGCGCCAGCGGATGAGGGATCCATTGGTCCCGCCAAATCCGGACCGAGGTACCATCGCCAATGCGCCATATGAGCCCCTTCTTGAGGAGCTCTAGTCCATGGACAATGGCCTGCCAAGTTGGCGACGCATTGCCTGAGAATACTGTATCCTCCAGTCGACCATTGGGGAAGTAGCGGGCCTTCAACACCTGCGCACATAGGCTATCGGGATTAGCAATAAGACGCCAAGCTTGCCGCGCGAGCAAGGCTTGGTTAAAGAGTCTGAAATCTCGAAATCCTAATCCGCCTTGATCCTTTGGTTTAATCATCGTGTTCCACGCCCGCCAATGCGTCTTCCTCTTGCCCTCCTTAGCTCCCCACCAAAAGTTCCTGACCATGCGGGTGAGATCATCACAAACACTCCGCGGTAGACGGAATACACTCATGAGGTATGTGGGGAGGGATTGCACGACTGCTTTTATAAGTATCTCCTTCCCTCCTTGTGAAGCCACTTCACCCCATATCAAGATCCTCTTTGTAAGTTGTTCCTGTAGACTTTGGAACCGGCCCTTTGACATGCGTCCTGTAGGTGTTGGCAGACCTAAATATTTTTCCTCAAACTCAGGGTTTTGCACTTCTAGAACTTGCACAACAGCAGCTACATCAGTAGGGCGGCATCTGCTGCCAAAGAAGATTGAGCATTTCATAGGATTAACAAACTGGCCCGTAGTGCGTTCATAAACAGTGAGAGCATCCCGAATCTCCATGGCGTCCACGGACGTGGCACGGAAGAACAAGAGGGTGTCATCCGCGAAAAGTAAATGAGAAATACCAGGGGCCCGTGGGCACACATGAAGTGGCTGCAGCAGTCCAAGTTGCACCTTATGTTTCAAAATAGCATCCAGTCCGTCCGCGACCAACAAGAATAAGAATGGTGAGAGCGGGTCTCCCTGCCGTAGCCCACGGGATGGTGCGAATGAATCTGAGAGGGCTCCATTGAGTTTAACCTTATATGTCACCGAGGTCACGCACGTCATGATCCAGTGCACCCACCGGCGATCAAAGCCCAACTGTTGCATCATCCGCTTCAGGAATTCCCAGTCCACCCTATCATATGCTTTTGATAGGTCTAACTTGTATGCACAAAAACTACCATCGGGGTCCTTCTCCTGCTTAATGGCGTGGATACACTCAAAGGCAATGTAAGCATTATCAGTAATTAACCTTCCAGGTACAAATGCACTTTTCTCGGGTGCAATGATGTCATCCAGTAAGGGCCTTAGTCGGTTTACTAGGCATTTTGAGATTACCTTGTAGACCACATTACATAAGCTGATTGGCCGGAACTCGGTGAGTTTAGTGGGGTTCGCCACCTTTGGAATAAGCACAATGGATGTTGAATTAATTCCCTCTGGCATAATACCTGACTCAAAAAATAGCCTGACAGCCATAATAACCTCCTCCTTCAGTATGCCCCAATGCCGCTGAAAAAACCTCGCAGGGAAACCATCCGGTCCTGGCGCCTTTAAGGGCCCAATCTAAAACAGGGCATCGCTAATCTCCTTATCACTGAAAGGGGCACATAATTTATCATTCATATCTGGACTTATTTTTGCTTGGAACAAGTGCATGATCTCCTCCGGATGGATATTTGGGTCGGCCGTGAACAAATCCTCAAAGTACTCTTTTGCCATGTTCATCATAACATTCTGATCTTGCTGCCAAGTCCCATTGCTATCTGTTAGGCCCTTGATTCTATTTTTCCTAGCACGCCAAACAGCCTTACGATGGAAAAAATTTGTGTTCCGGTCCCCCTCCTTTAACCAGTCAATGCGAGATCGTTGGAGCCACAACATTTCCTCCTTGTAGAGCAGTTCATTCATTGCGTCCATCTCTTTTCGCAATTCCGCGCGGTCAGCATTTATGTGCATGAGCTCTTCTAACCGCGAACGCGACTTTTCTAGCTCTCTTGTTACGTTCCCAAATTTCCTATTACTACATGCATGAAGTTTGCCCATTACCTTCCCTAGTGCAAGATGTACATCCCGCAGATTCTTTTTGCCTCCTGCTTCCTTCCACGCCCGTAACACAACCTCCTCCAAAGCTGGATCCCGTTCCCACATAAGTTCGTACCGGCGGCAGCGGCTTGGTCGTGGTTCCGTGTCCAGTACACACCTCACCAGGACCGGGCAATGGTCAGAGCAGGGGGAGACGAGGTGCACCACCGCCGCTTCTGCAAAGATATCACGCCAGGAATTCGTGGCCACTGCTCGGTCTAGCCGCACTTGGACATTCGCCCTGCCGCCTCGTCTATTATCATAAGTGAATGGGTAGCCTGCAAAACCCAAGTCAATTAGTCCACAAGTTTCTAAAGCATCTCTGAAAATAAGCATTTGCCCCGGCGCTCGTGGAGTTTCTGACATATGCTCATAGTCCCACATGGCTTCATTAAAATCTCCAACAAGCATCCAAGGCAAGGCACTCTGGCTGTGCAAGCGACGTATTGCATCCCACACTTCATGTCTATTTTCCACGCGAGGTTCGCCATAAACAAAGGTTATACGCCATGGAGGCTCTCAGACTGAAACACGGACATGCGCATCAATCCATCTTTTATTAGCATCCTTGATCTCCACTATTAAAGATTCATGCCAGAATAATGCAAGACCTCCACTGCGACCCTCACTACTAACTCCTTCAAAACCCTGTAAACCTAACCGAGAACAAAGACGATACATCTTTTCTTTTGGTTGCCTAGTTTCACACAAGAAAACAAATTTCGGGGAATGAGCACCCACAAGTGCTACCAACTCACGAACTGTGCGAAGGTTCCCCGCCCCTCGACAGTTCCAACTTAAGCAATTCATTGCTCCTGACGGGGCGCCACACTTGGCCCCGTCAGTTTACCGGCGGCCCCAAGGCCGGTTGCCTCCAAGTCCACTGAGCGCTCCCTACTGATTACCTCCTCCTCCATTAAAAACTTGTGTTCTAGTCTGGTTTTCTTCTCTTTTAACTGTACTTGAACTACTCCTTCCTCTTCCAGTTCTGCAAGCACATCCTCTCCCACAGCATCCTCTCCTTCCATGACGTTCTCCAAGCCTGCTACGCCCAGCCTATCCATACTGCGGTCCTCTTCCTTTGCCATAGAACAAACTGACGGCGTCCGACTGTCCGCAATGACGAGCGCCCGCGCATCTAGGTTTGCCACCAGCAGTGCTTCAGTTCCCTCGCCGGACGGCTTCGGGCGGGCAGCATCCACTAAGGGAGCCCCGTGATCGCCCCCACCGCCCTTCAAGTTCACCTCTGCACTCACCAGCAGCATACCTAAGGTTCGCGACGACGGCGACAAAGGTTGTGCGGTGGAACACAGCGGCTTCGGCAGCACCTGGAGTAGGAATTGATCAGGCGGATCACCGGGTTTTTGGTGCCTCTCTGGACTGCCCCTAGGATTATATGTATATCCATCCACGAGCAGATGCATGAAGTAGTAGTTGTAGGCCGAATTCATCCCAGACTCATGGCGTGAACCAGGTGGAAACCTAGCCTGCGGCTTCCCATGGCGATAGACAGCGGGATCGCTTCCCCCCTGAGGGCCAAGCGACCGGGGAGCGGACGCAGCCGCAACAGGGCCATCATGGCGCGGAGGCGCACATGAGGCAGCGGTGCCGACCACCGGCAGGCCAAAGCCCGGCGGCGGCGGCAGCAGTGGCGGCGAGGGCGGGGGCCCATAGTCGCCAGACTCCTAAAACCCTAACATAGCATCAAACTTTGTATCGCCTATGACTTCCTCTTGTGTATATATGCCACTATATGTCAGCACACACAGAAAATTTCAGTTTAGTTGTCTTTTTTTTTGCGGGAGTTTAGTTGTCCTTGTCGATCGGTATGATGGGGCATCCACCAATAATTCCACTGTGACATGTCTTGTCACCAATAATTCAAATCACAGTGCAACATGTAACATCACCATCAAACTAACTACAGTGTAGCCCAACGATTAGCGCTTTAGCATCAATCAGGCACGTCTCACGCAGCCGCCTTCTCCCTAACAAAAACTTAGGCTTTCTCTGCCTCCCACCGGTGTTGCCGTCTGTCCGCTTAATCTCCCGTGACCTTAGCACTATGGCAGCGTGGTGGATCCTGGCTCTTGCCGATGGAAGGGCTCTGTTTTTCGATATTTTTTTAAGTTTTGCTAGGGTTTATGTCCTACTTAGAAAGAAAAAACGATGGGGGCTCCTTGAAGATGGAATAAGGTTCTCCCCGTCATGCCGCCATCCTCTTGGTTTGTCTAGCATCATCGGTGGGCATGCGGAGGTGTGTCTTTGGCGGATCTGTCCTTGGTGGATGTGACGCCCCCGATTCAATCGTACACTAATCATGCACGCAAACGTGTACGATCACGATCAGGGACTCACGGGAAGATATCACAACACAACTCTAAAACATAAATAAGTCATACAAGCATCATAATACAAGCCAGGGGCCTCGAGGGCTCGAATACAAGTGCTCGATCATAGACGAGTCAGCGGAAGCAACAATATCTGAGTACAAACATAAGTTAAACAAGTTGCCATAAGATGGCTAGCACAAACTGGGATACAGATCGAAAGAGGCGCATGCCTCCTGCCTGGGATCCTCCTAACTACTCTTGGTCGTCGTCAGCGGCCTGCACGTAGAAGTAGGCACCTCCAGTGTAGTAGGAATCATCGTCGACGGTGGCGTCTGGCTCCAGGGCTCCAGCATCTGGTTGCGACAACCAGGTAGAAGGGAAAGGGGAAAAGAGGGAGAAAAGCAACCGTGAGTACTCATCCAAAGTACTCGCAAGCAAGGAGCTACACTACATATGCATGGGTATATGTGTAAAGGGCCATATCGGTGGACTGAACTGCAGAATGCCAGAATAAGAGGGGGATATCTAATCCTGTCGAAGACTACGCTTCTGGCAGCCTCCGTCTTGCAGCATGTAGAAGAGAGTAGATTGAAGTCCTCCAAGTAGCATCTCCAGTAGCATTGCATAGCATAATCCTACCCGGCGATCCTCCCCTCGTCGCCCTGTGGAAAAGCGATCACCGGGTTGTCTGTGGAACTTGGAAGGGTGTGTTTTATTAAGTATCCGATTCTACTTGTCATAAGGTCAAGGTACAACTCCAAGTCGTCCTGTTACCGAAGATCACAACTATTCGAATAGATTAACTTCCCTGCAGGGGTACACCACATAACCCAACACGCTTGATCCCATTTGGCCGGACACACTTTCCTGGGTCATGCCCGGCCTCGGAAGATCAACACGTCGCAGCCCCACCTAGGCACAACAGAGAGGTCAGCACGTCGGTCTAAACCTAAGCGCACAGGGGTCTGGGCCCATCGCCCTGAGCCCACCTGCACGTTGCGTGGGCGGCCGGAAGCAGACCTAGCCTAGTGGCGTTCCAGTCCAATCCGGCGCGCGCCGCTCAGTCGCTGACGTCACGAAGTGCTTCGGCTGATACCACGACGCCGGGATACCCATAACTACTCCCGCGTAGATGGTTAGTGCGTATAGACCAAATGGCCAGATGTTGGGGAACGTAGTAATTTCAAAAAATTTCCTACGCACACGCAAGATCATGTTGATGGCATAGCAACGAGAGGGGAGAGTGTTCGTCCATGTACCCTCGTAGACCGTAAGCGGAAGCGTTATGACAACGCGGTTGATGTAGTCGTACGTCTTCACAATCCGACCGATCCAAGTACCGAACGTACGGCACCTCCGAGTTCAGCACACGTTCAGCTCGATGACGATCCCCGGGCTCCGATCCAACAAAGCTTCGGGGATGAGTTCCTCAGCATGACGGCGTGGTGACGATGATGATGTTCTACCGGCACAGGGCTTCGCCTAAACTCCGCGACGATATGACCGAGGTGGAATATGGTGGAGGGGGGCACCGCACACGGCTAAGGAACGATCCGTAGATCAACTTGTGTGTCATGGGGTGCCCCCTGCCCCCGTATATAAAGGAGCAAGGGGGAAGGAGGCCGGCCCTAGGAGGGGGCGCGCCAAGTGTGGAGTCCTACTAGGACTCCCTAGTCCTAGTAGGATTCCACCTCCCTTTGTTGGAGTAGGAGAAGGGAAAAGAGGGGAAGAGGGAGAAGGAAAGGGGGGCTGCGCCCCTTGTCCAATTCGGACCAGAGGGGGGGCGCAGGCCTCCTTCCTTTTGGCCTCTCTCCTCTATTCCCGTATGGCCCAATAAGGCCCATATACTCCCCGGCGAATTTCCGTAACTCTCCGGTACTCCGAAAAATACCCGAATCATTCGGAACCTTTCCGAACTCCGAATATAGTCGTCCAATATATCGATTTTTACGACTCGACCATTTGGAGACTCCTTGTCATGTCCCTGATCTCATCCGGAACTCCGAACTCCTTCGGTACATCAAAACTCATAAACTCATAATATAACTGTCATCGAAATCTTAAGCGTGCGGACCCTACGGGTTCGAGAACTATGTAGACATGACCTAGAACTATTCTTGGTCAATAACCAATAGCGGAACCTGGATGCCCATATTGGCTCCTACATATTCTTCGAAGATCTTTATCGGTCAAAGCGCATAACAACATACTTTGTTCCCTTTGTCATCGGTATGTTACTTTCCCGAGATTTGATCGTCGGTATCCAATACCTAGTTCAATCTCGTTACCGGAAAGTCTCTTTACTCGTTACGTAATGCATCATCCCGTAACCAACTCATTGGTTACATTGCTTGCAAGGCTTATAGTGATGTGCATTACCGAGAGGGCCCAGAGATACCTCTTCGACAGTCGGAGTGACAAAACCTAATCTTGAAATACGCCAACTCAACATGTACCTTCGGAGACACCTGTAGTACTCCTTTATAATCACCCAGTTACGTTGTGACGTTTGGTAGTACCCAAAGTGTTCCTCCGGTAAACGGGAGTTGCATAATCTCATAGTTACAGGAACATGTATAAGTCATGAAGAAAGCAATAGCAATATACTAAACGATCAAGTGCTAGGCTAACGGAATGGGTCATGTCAATCACATCATTCTCCTAATGATGTGATCCCGTTAATCAAATGATAACACATGTCTATGGTTAGGAAACATAACCATCTTTGATTAATGAGCTAGTCAAGTAGAGGCATACTTGTGACGTTATGTTGGTCTATGTATTCACACATGTATTATGTTTCCGGTTAATACAATTCTAGCATGAATAATAAACATTTATCATGAAATAAGGAAATAAATAATAACTTTATTATTGCCTCTAGGGCATATTTCCTTCAGTCTCCCACTTGCACTAGAGTCAATAATCTAGTTCACATCAGCATGTGATTTAACACCAATATTCACATCTGTATGTGATTAATACCCATAGTTCACATCGTCATGTGATCAACACCCAAAGGGTTTTACTAGAGTCAATAATCTAGTTCACATCGCTATGTGATTAACACCCAAAAGAGTACTAAGGTATGATCATGTTTTGCTCGTGAGAGAAGCTTAGTCAACGGGTCTGTCATATTCAGAGCTGTATGTATTTTGCAAATATTCTATGTCCAGAATGCTTTGGACGGAGCTACTCTAGCTAATCGCTCCCACTTTCAATATTTATCCAGATTGAGACTTAGAGTCATCTGGATTGGTGTAAAAGCTTGCATTGTTGTAACTTTTACGACGGGCTCTTTTATCACCTCCATAATCGAGAAATATCTCCTTAGTCCTCACTAAGGATATTCTTTACTGCTGTCCAGTGATCTACTATTAGATCAAAATTGTATTCCTTTGTTAAACATAGAGCAAGGTATATAATAGGTCTGGTTCACAGCATAGCATACTTTATAGAACCTATGACTGAGGCATAGGGAATGACTTTTCATTCTCTTTCTATTTTCTGCAATGGTCGGGTCTTGAGTCTTACTCAACTTCACACCTTGTAACACAGGCAAGAACTCCTTGTTTGACTGTTCCATTTTGAACTATTTCAAAAAAATTATCAAGGTATGTACTCATTGAAAAATCTTATCAAGCGTCTTGATCTATCTATATAGATCTTGATGCTCAATGTGTAAGCAGCTTCAACGAGGTCTTGGTTTGAAAAACTCTTATTCAAGTATCCTTTCATGCTATCCAGAATTTCTATATCATTTCCAATCAACAATATGTCATCCACATATAATATTAGAAATGCTACAGAGCTCCCACTCACTTTCTTGTAAATACAGGCTTTACCACAAGTCTGTATAAAACTATATGCTTTGATCAACTTATCAAAGTGTATATTCCAACTCTGAGATGCTTGCACCAGTCCATAGATGAATTGCTGGAGCTTGTGCATTTTGTTAGCACCTTTAGGATTGACAAAACCTTCTGGTTGCATCATATACAACTCTTCTTTAAGAAAACCATTAAGGAATGCAGTTTTGTTTATCCATTTGCCAGATTTCATAAAATGCGACAATTGCTAACATGATTCAGATAGACTTAAGCATAGATACGAGTGAAAAACTCTCATCGTAGTCAACACTTTGAACTTGTCGAAAACCTTTTTCGACAATTCTAGCTTTGTAGATAGTAACACTATCAGCGTCCGTCTTCCTCTTGAAGATCCATTTTATCTCAATGTCTCGCCGATCATTGGGAAGTCAATCAAAGTCCATACTTTGTTTTCATACATGGATCTCATCTCAGATCTCATGGCCTCAAGCCATTTTGCGGAATCTGGGCTCATCATCGCTTCCTCATAGTTCGTAGGTTCGTCATGGTCTAGTAACATAACTTCCAGAACAGGATTACCGTACCACTCTGGTGCGGATCTTACTCTAGAAGACCTACGAGGTTCTGTAGTAACTTAATCTGAAGTTTCATGATCATCATCATTAACTTCCTCACTAATTGGTGTAGTAGTCACAGGAACATATTTCTGTGATGAACTACTTTCGAATAAGGGAGCAGGTACAGTTACCTCATCAAGTTCTACTTTCCTTCCACTCACTTCTTTCGAGAGAAACTCCTTCTCTAGAAAGGATCCATTCTTAGCAACGAATGTTTTGCCTTTGGATTTGTGATAGAAGGAGTACCCAACAGTTTCCTTTGGGTATTCTATGAAGACGCACTTCTCCGATTTGGGTTCGAGCTTATCAGTATGAAAACCTTTTTTATATAAGCATCGCAACTCCAAACTTTAAGAAATGACAGTTTAGGTTTACTGCTAAACCATAGTTTATACGATGTCGTCTCAACGGATTTAGATGGTGCCCTTTTAACGTGAATGCAGCTGTCTCTAATGCATAACCCCAAAAAATAATGCTAAATCAGTAAGAGACATCATAGATCGCACCATATCTAGTAAAGTACGATTACGACGTTCGGACACACCATTCCATTGTGGTGTTCCAGGTGGCGTGAGCTGTGAAACTATTCCACATTGTTTTAATTGAAGACCAAACTCGTAACTTAAATATTCGTCTTCCCGATCAGATCGCAGAAACTTTATTTTCTTGTTACGATGATTTTTCCACTTCACTCTGAAATTCTTTGAACCTTTCAACTATTTCAGACTTATGTTTCATCAAGTAGATATACCCATATCTGCTCAAATCATCTTGTGAAGATCAGAAAATAATGATACTTGCCACGAGCATCAACACTCATTGGATCGCATACATCGGTATGTATTATTTCCAATAAGTTAGTAGCTTGTTCCATTGTTCTGGAGAACGGAGTTTTAGTCATCTTGCCCAAAAGGCACGGTTCGCAAGCATCAAATGATTCATAACCAAGTGATTCTAAAAATCCATCTTTATGGAGTTTCTTCATGCGCTTTACACCGATATGACCCAAACGGCAGTGCCACAAATAGGTTGCACTATCATTATTAACTTTGCATCTTTTGGCATCAATATTATGAATATGTGTATCACTACGATCGAGATCCAACAAACTATTTTCATTGGGTGTATAACCATTGAAGGTCTTATTCATGTAAACAGAATAACAATTATTCTTTAACTTCAAATGAATAACTGTATCGCAATAAACATGATCAAATCATATTCATGCTCAACGCAAACGCTAAATAACATTTATTTAGGTTTAACACTAATCCCGAAAGTATAGGGAGTGTGTGATGATGATCATATCAATCTTGGAACTATTTCCAACACTCATCGTCACTTCCCCTCAACTAGTCTCTGTTTATTCTGTAACTCCTGTTTCGAGTTACTAATCTTAGTAACCGAACAAGTATCAAATACTCAGGGGCTACTATAAACACTAGTAAGGTACACATCAATAACATGTATATCAAATATACCCTTGTTCACTTTGCCATCCTTCTTATCCACCAAATATTCAAGGCATTTCCGCTTCTAGTGACCATTTCCTTTGCAGTATAATCACTCAGTTTCAGGCTTTGGTCCAGCTTTGAGCTTCTTCGCGGGAGTGACAACTTACTTGCCATTCTGCTTGAAGTTCCCTTTCTTTCCCTTTGCCCTTTTTCTTGAAACTAGTGGTCTTGTCAATCATCAACACTTGATGCTTTTTCTTGATTTCTACCTTCGTTGATTCCAGCATCACGAAGAGCTCGGGAATCGTTTTTGTCATCCCTTGCATTATAGTTCATCACGAAGTTCTACTAACTTGGTGGTGGTGACTAGAGAATTCTATCAATAACTATCTTATCTTGAAGATTAACTCCCACTTGATTCAAGCGATTGTAGTACCCAGACAATCTGAGTACATGCTCACTAGTTGAGCGATTCTCCTCCATCTTTTAGCCATAGAACTTGTTGGAGACTTCATATCTCTCAACTCGGGTATTTGCTTGAAATATCAACTTCAATTCCTGGAACATCTCATATGATCCATGACGTTCAAAACGTCTTTGAAGTCCCGATTATAAGCCGTTAAGCATGGTGCACTAAACTATCAAGTAGTCATCATATTGAGCTAGCCAAACATTCATAACGTCTGCATCTGCTCCTCCAATAGGTTTGTCACCTAGCGGTGCATCAAGGACATAATTCTTCTGTGCAGCAATGAGGATAAACCTCAGATCACGGATCCAATCCGCATCATTGCTACCAACATCTTTCAACATAATTTTCTCTAGGAACACATCAAAATAAACATATGAAAGCAACAACGCGAGCTATTGATCTACAACATAATTTGCAAAATACTACCAGGACTAAGTTCATGATAAATTTAAGTTCAATTAATCATATTACTTAAGAACTCCCACTTAGATAGACATCCCTCTAATCCTCTAAGTGATCACGTGATCCAAATCAACTAAACCATGTCCGATCATCACGTGAGATGGAGTAGTTTTCAATGGTGAACATCACTATGTTGATCATATCTACTATATGATTCACGCTCGACCTTTCGGTCTCCGTGTTCCGAGGCCATATCTGTATATGCTAGGCTCGTCAAGTATGACCTGAGTATTCCGCGTGTGCAACTGTTTTGCACCCGTTGTATTTGAACGTAGAGCCTATCACACCCGATCATCACGTGGTGTCTCAGCACGAAGAACTTTCGCAACGGTGCATACTCAGGGAGAACACTTCTTGATTATTAGTGAGAGATCATCTTAAAATGCTACCGTCAATCAAAGCAAGATAAGATGCATAAAGGATAAACATCACATGCAATCAATATAAGTGATATGATATGGCCATCATCATCTTGTGCTTGTGATCTCCATCTTCAAAGCACCATCGTGATCACCATCGTCACCGGCGCGACACCTTGATCTCCATCGTAGCATCGTTGTCGTTACGCCATCTATTGCTTCTACGACTATCGCTACCGCTTAGAGATAAAGTAAAGCAATTACAGGGCGTTTGCATTTCATACAATAAAGCGACAACCATATGGCTCCTGCCAGTTGCTGATAACTTCGGTTACAAAACATGATCATCTCATACAATAAAATATAGCATCACGTCTTGACCATATCACATCACAACATGCCCTGCAAAAACAAGTTAGACGTCCTCTACTTTGTTGTTGCAAGTTTTACGTGGCTGCTACGGGCTGAGCAAGAACCGTTCTTACCTACGCATCAAAACCACAATGATAGTTCGTCAAGTTGGTGCTGTTTTAACCTTCGCAAGGACCGGGCGTAGCCACACTCGATTCAGCTAAAGTGAGAGAGACAGACACCCGCCAGCCACCTTTAAGCACGAGTGCTCGTAACGGTGAAACCAGTCTCGCGTAAGCGTACGCGTAATGTCGGTCCGGGCCGCTTCATCTCACAATACCGTCGAACCAAAGTATGACATGCTGGTAAGTAGTATGACTTGTATCGCCCACAACTCACTTGTGTTCTACTCGTGCATATAACATCAACGCATAAAACCTAGGCTCGGATGCCATTGTTGGGGAACGTAGTAATTTCAAAAAATTTCCTACGCACACGCAAGATCATGTTGATGGCATAGCAACGAGAGGGGAGAGTGTTCGTCCACGTACCCTCGTAGACCGTAAGCGGAAGCGTTATGACAACGCGGTTGATGTAGTCGTACGTCTTCACGATCCGACCGATCCAAGTCCCGAACGTACGGCACCTCCGAGTTCAGCACACGTTCAGCTCGATGACGATCCCCGGGCTCCGATCCAGCAAAGCTTCGGGGATGAGTTCCGTCAGCACGATGGCATGGTGACGATGATGATGTTCTACCGGCGCAGGGCTTCGCCTAAACTCCGCGACGATATGACCGAGGTGGAATATGGTGGAGGGGGCACCGCACACGGCTAAGGAACGATCCGTAGATCAACTTGTGTGTCATGGGGTGCCCCCTGCCCCCGTATATAAAGGAGCAAGGGGGGAGGAGGCCGGCCCTAGGAGGGGGCGCGCCAAGTGTGGAGTCCTACTAGGACTCCCTAGTCCTAGTAGGATTCCACCTCCCTTTGTTGGAGTAGGAGAAGGGGAAAGAGGGGAAGAGGGAGAAGGAAAGGGGGGCTGCGCCCCTTGTCCAATTCGGACCAGAGGGGGGGCGCAGGCCTCCTTCCTTTTGGCCTCTCTCCTCTATTCCCGTATGGCCCAATAAGGCCCATATACTCCCCGGCGAATTCCCGTAACTCTCCGGTACTCCAAAAAATACCCGAATCACTCGGAACCTTTCCGAACTCCGAATATAGTCGTCCAATATATCGATCTTTACGTCTCGACCATTTCGAGACTCCTCGTCATGTCCCTGATCTCATCCGGGATTCCGAACTCCTTCGGTACATCAAAACTCATAAACTCATAATATAACTGTCATCGAAACCTTAAGCGTGCAGACCCTACGGGTTCGAGAACTATGTAGACATGACCTAGAACTATTCTTGGTCAATAACCAATAGCGGAACCTGGATGCCCATATTGGCTCCTACATATTCTTCGAAGATCTTTATCGGTCAAACCGCATAACAACATACTTTGTTCCCTTTGTCATCGGTATGTTACTTGCCCGAGATTTGATCGTCGGTATCCAATACCTAGTTCAATCTCGTTACCGGAAAGTCTCTTTACTCGTTACGTAATGCATCATCCCGTAACCAACTCATTGGTTACATATCTTGCAAGGCTTATAGTGATGTGCATTACCGAGAGGGCCCAGAGATACCTCTCCGACAGTCGAAGTGACAAAACCTAATCTTGAAATACGCCAACTCAACATGTACCTTCGGAGACACCTGTAGTACTCCTTTATAATCACCCAGTTACGTTGTGACATTTGGTAGTACCCAAAGTGTTCCTCCGGTAAACGGGAGTTGCATAATCTCATAGTTACAGGAACATGTATAAGTCATGAAGAAAGCAATAGCAATATACTAAACGATCAAGTGCTAGGCTAACGGAATGGGTCATGTCAATCACATCATTCTCCTAATGATGTGATCCCGTTAATCAAATGACAACACATGTCTATGGTTAGGAAACATAACCATCTTTGATTAATGAGCTAGTCAAGTAGAGGCATACTAGTGACGTTATGTTGGTCTATGTATTCACACATGTATTATGTTTCCGGTTAATACAATTCTAGCATGAATAATAAACATTTATCATGAAATAAGGAAATAAATAATAACTTTATTATTGCCTCTAGGGCATATTTCCTTCACCAGACTCAGATCAAATACCAAGATCTCGTTAAGCGTGTTAAGTATCCGCGAACGCTGAACAGGGCCAGGCCCACCTGTCTCCTAGGTGGTCTCAACCTGCCCTGTCGCTCCGCCACAAAGTAACAGTCGGGGGCCGTCGGGAACCCAGGCCCACCTCTACCGGGATGGAGCCACCTGTCCTTTCAGCCCCCATCTCTGAACAGTATCACAGGTAATGTAATAGTGTAAAGTATATGTAGTATTTGCCCGTGATCACCTCCCGAAGTGATCACAGCCCAGTAGTATAGCATGGCAGACGGACAAGAGTGTAGGGCCACTGATGGAACACTAGCATCCTATACTAAGCAGTAGGATAGCAGGTAAAGGTAACAACAGTAGTAGCAAGGACAGGCTATGCAGCAGTATAGGATTAACTGAAAGCAGTAACATGCTACACTACTCTAATGCAAGTAGTATAGAGAAGAGTAGGCGATATCTGGTGATCAAAGGGGGGCTTGCCTGGTTGCTCAGACAAGGAGGGGTCGTCGGTGACGTAGTCGACCATAGGGGCATCAGCAGCGGTCTCAGAGTCTACCGGAAAGGAGTAACGGAGGGGGAACACAATAAATAATAGAGCAATCAAATGTAACACAAAGCAAGATGCGGCAATACGTTGTGCTAGGGGTGACCTAACGTAGGGATAGGCGATACCGGTGAAGGGGGAAACATCCGGGAAAGTATCCCCGGTGTTCCGTGTTTTCGGGCAGAGGAGCCGGAGGGGAAAGTTGCGAGTTTGATATGTTAGGAGTGTGTTGCAGACGAACGGGCTGCGCATCTGGGTTCATCTCGTCGTTCTGAGCAACTTTCATGTTGAAAATAATTTAATCCGAGTTACGAATTAAAAGATATGATTTTCTAAAGATTTTATTAATTTCCAGAATTTAATTAATTATTTCATTTAATTCGAAAATGGAATTATGACATCAGCATGATGTCATGCTGACGTCAGCAGTCAACAGGGGTTGACTGGGTCAATCTGATGGTGGGACCCGGTTGTCATTGTCTAAGACTAGCTAATCAGGTTTAGTTAGTCTAACTAAAATGATTAGGTTTATTAACTACAATTAATTAGGTTAACTAATCAGGATTAATTAAGTTAATTAATTCTTTAATTAATTAATTAATATTTTAATTATTTTAATTATTTATTTATTTACTTCTTTTTTTAAAAATCCTTTTTCTTTATTTTTCGTTCTGGGTGGGGCCAACTTGTCATAGGGCCAATGGCCTTAGCGGCCATGGGTGCTAACGGGCGCTGGGCGCTGGGCGCCACCCGAATGCAGGGGCGCCGATGTGCGGGCGGCCGCTGTGGGCGACGGCCGGTGGCGGCGTCAGGAGGCAGAGCCGGGAGGGCCACTAGGCGACGTCGTGGCCTCATGGGGCACCGGCGCGCGACAGCAGAGGCCGGTGCGGTGCGGCCTGGTGCGAGGCACCACGGCGAGCAGGAGTGGGGAGCGCGGGGCGCGGCCAGTGCAAGCGCGCGCACGATGGCGCGTGCGGTGGAGGTCAAGGCCGGGCTTGGTCGACGCGGGCGCGTGGCCAGGGCGCGCGTGGGCGATGGCCACTGCGGGGCGCAGGAGCCGAGACGGGGCGGACGATGCATGGAGAGTACGCAGGACGAGGGAGAGAGGAGGTCGGGGCCTCACCGCGGGTCTGTAGGGCACGGGCAGCGGGGGTCGAGGAGGAGGCGGAGACGAGCGACGCAGGGGAGGGGATCCGGCGAGGAAGCAGTCTGGCGAGGTCTTCGGGTGGCGGCGAAGTCGAGATCCGGCGAGGGAGTCCGAGGAACAGCGGGGTCCAGGGCGACGGTGTCGGGGAGCCGGCCGACGACGGTGCTCGGGGTGACGATGGGGTTTGATTCGGGCGGCGGCGAGGGGCGCAGGGGGGAGGGGCCGACGCGGTGGCGTTTGGTGGCGGCGGGGACAGGCGACGCCGGCGAGGCATGTGGCGGCGATGGCAGGGGGTCGGGGTGGTTCGGTCCCGATCCGATCTGGATCGGGAGAGGGAGCGAGTGGGGGGGGTGAGTGGGTGACGGGGTGGTTAGGGTTTCGGGGTCTCACCGGTGGGGGGATAAGAAGAGAGTGGGGGGGGGGGGCGGGGCCTGGTGGTGGCCCACTGGGGCCTGTGGTCAGCTGGGCCGAAGCCCAGGGGGGTTTCTCTTCTTTTTTTTTCTGTTAGTTTTAGGTTTTAGTTTTTCTGTTTTATTTTTATTAATTTTTTTTCTGTTTTAAATCAGTTTGAATTATTTAGACATTTTCTAAAAATGTGTTTACTACACTATAATTACCCTGGCATTTAACTGTACACTCCGAACATTTTAGTTTAACATTTTAAAAACTGTTGTTGTTTGACAATTTTTTTGAATTGGTTTTTCAATAGGTTTGAACTGACGCAAGTTTAGCAACAGTAATCAGAGATGACTTGGCATCATTAGGAGAGTTTTACTGTAGCCTAATTATCCGGGCGTCACAATTCTCCTCTACTACAAGAAATCTCGTCCCGAGATTTTAGAGGTAAAGAAGGGGGGAGGTCTAGTTACGAAATTCTAACGGATCTTCTCGGCCTTGGTTGCTCTTCTCGAAGAGGTCGATCCATTACATTGACGTCTTCATTTCTTTGCTTCAGGTCATCATGGTGAAGTCGTCATCCTTTCTTCGGGGGTTCCTTCGTGCTTACGAATAGGTAAGGGGTAGCTCGGCTACGAGAGAATGCTTAAGGGGTAATCTTCTGGGGTTTTCCCGTGAATGAAGAGATGAGTATCTCTCGAGTTGAACAAATCGAGAGTAAGGTAAGAAGGTACAATAAGGAGTTCCAAGCGGATAGACAATCGTTCGATGCCTGAAAAAGAGTGTGAAAGGGGTTCAAAGCATCAAGTTTAAGTATTGCGTCTGATACCAGTATAGAGCACTAGGAATGTGGCCCGTGAATTAAATACGAAGCCAAGCGCGAGGAATAACTTTGGAAACAGGGGGTATAGGAGAGTCAGGTTTCGATCCTGGGACCTGTGGGTTATGGGCCCACCATGTGGTTAAGAGTAGGAAGGGCGTTGACATCTGGCATGGTTATGATAGCAAGACATGTCAGAGGGTAGCCTACCAGTTATGTCGGCAACAATATCGGTACCAAGAGCGAGGGACGAAGAGAACCATTTTCCCGCTCGTTGAACGAGGCGGACCAATAGGCAAAGTTCCCGTCCATCGGTGGTTACCGAAATGTCATCAACAATAGTAACAGGGTTTGACTGATAAGGTGGTACACCAAGGTGTTTTCGTAAGCAGGAAAATATTACTGCTTAGATCATATAAACCTCAAGAAAGGTTAAACTAAACAATGGAAAGGATAATATGATTATCAAATTAATCAGAACAATGGAAAGGAAAATGTGTTTAAACACATATATCAGGGGTATATCCTCCCCAAAGTCAAGCAGAGGATGATATCCAAGACAGGATATAAAGTAGAAAACCATTTAGGTAAGTGGGGAGGAATCTCATGATATTACCCATACAATGGTGTTAGGATAAATGATAAATAAAATTTAGCATCGTGCTTCAAATGTTCCTGTTGAAAATCGGAGTACCACAGACATGCTTCGAGATAGCATTGACATGGTCTTCAAGCAAAGGTCGGATTTTAGATACTCAATGGATCCATCAGGAACAACTTATAGAATAAGTCTTTCAATTTCCTCTTGGAAGAATGGTTAACATTGCTAAAAAAGGGAACTATAACAATAGGTCCTATGGCCAAGGGTGCTAAGCAAAGACACCACCTTACCGGGTTACGTAGAGATCAATGTTACAACTCTTGGAAATATGTCCCAACCATCATATCTGACCAAGATTCAGATCCGATTGGTGTCATGATACCTCAGACTCAGGATGCCTGAGAAGAAAAGGGTGCGACACAAATAGACAAGAAGACATTGTAAGATTCTCGGGGAAATGAACTATGAAGTGATTTCCGTTAACAAGAGTCCATCACTAAACCAAGGAGAGGACAAGGAGGTGTCTGGTGAACTCAACGGCAATTCATCGAGATTTCCAAAAGATGGATTTCCACAATTAAGTGAACAAGGAGATAACATTTGTCAGATCAAATGATATAAGGAAGTATGCTCGAGGAAAACATACACAATTAAACATTGGTTGAAAGGTGCGCCCAAAATATGGGTTGGGTTGCACGACCAATGTCAGAATGGTGATTCAATAATCAATAGCCTAAGAATGAACTTTCGACCATTAACTTCAAAGAAATAGGGTTGCTAGAAGGAAAGAATCCAAACAACACCGTTCACTTGTTGGAATTAACACGGGGACCAAGAAAGAATGGTGATGCTGAGAAGTATTTCTATGTCAAGAATTCTCAAGAGGTGGAACAAATCTCAGAACATTCTTGACATAAGGGATGGTAATACTCCAAGGTAAAGAAGAACAATTGCTGGATAGCAAGGAACTCAAGGTATAACACCAAACATGAACAAGCTTGTGTTGGTGGGAAGCAATAAAGTGGTCGATGATAATACAATTCATCAAGGCCAAGGATGGTATTTCTCATCATGAATTCAATTGATATCCTGGATGAGCTCAGAATGTTGATGATCACGACACCTTTGTCGCGAGAGTTCATGAAGATGTAATCGATCGGCGACGACATCAAGTCAAAGTAATGATGAAGTGAAAGGTTATTGGAACCAAGGGTACGACACAAACTCGAAACCAAGCTTGTTGTTCAAGGCGAAATGATATGACGATGAGGATCGACGTAAGGTTAGTTCATCGTCGAAACTTGTGCTCCGAGAAGAAGGACCGGGTAGCACAGTTAAAATCATCACGACAATGATATAGCCAAACATGCTAGGAAGGGCGTGATCGGGTACAAACTCGTACTTATAGAAGCTTACTGAAGAGTTGTTGAACCATAGTGCGGACTCGGTTCAGTTATCGGTGTCTTCGAGTGTTTAATAACTCAGAGCCCGTGAAAAATTGGAATCAGTGGGAAGGTAGCACTTGATGAAGAACTCATAAGGAGTTATGCAGTTCCAAGATAATCTCGAGATACCAGGGGGTAATACTCGATGACAGTCCAAAGTAGAGCTTGGACTGGGGTATTGCTATAAAGAAGATAAGTGCTTAAACATGCACGAGAAATGGTATTTAAAGGAGATCATGGTCGGAACCACGATTGCAAAAGGCCAGATCCCAGATATAAGATGTACTTATACCAAGGGAATAATTAAGAGAAGCTTTAATGATAAGATCTACATCGTGTCCATGGGCATGAACACAAAGTTCAAGGTTGACTCTCACTTCTCCAATGCATCCCCTTTCATTCACTTCTCGCTTTCGATGAAGTTGTAGTGTTGAAAGTTTTACCTGGTGAAATACCAGATGAGTCTGACCCGCGAAAACTTCCGAGTTCACACATATTAAAGAAAGCATAGGTTCAACCCATCAGGGCATCTTACGAACATATACCACAAACTTCGGGGTGAATAATACAAGCTCGAAAGTAGAGCATTGTTCAGAAGCAGTTGATACAATTTAGCAAAGGCATTATATACCCATGGAAAGGCTCTCAAGGTTATTCAATATGAAGGACACTGTCGGATAAATTCCAGCAAAGGAACCGATGGTCCACAAGGGATCTGATGTGAGCATCGGTACTCAACCAGAGGAAGAAGAATGCACGGGCATCATATTATACAACATATGAATAATTCGATGCTTAGATAACAAAGGAATTACGATTTCCAAAACAAAGGATCAGAAGCAGTCACTCTGATCAAGGATGGATAAGTTGGATAGACCAGAGGCACAATTGACGACAATTAGTTTGGTCGAGAACTAGCTCATGTTCAAAAATGATGTCTGAGCCGGAAAGATAATTTAGAAGGGTTGATAGATGATTGTGTGCATTCACACACATGTTGAATCAATAGGATCAAAATGACGGTATCAAAAGATACTAATGAATATTGCCAGATATATGGGAAGCATCCATAATGCAAGTAGACAAGTATTTGCAGAGCAATAAAGCAGCTAAGGATTTTCGGAGGATTGAATAGTATTTCAAAGACTTTTGTGAAACATCTGAACAACTGGGATGAGCGGATACTCGGAAAGTGCGAGGAATTATTCTTAGGGGTATTCAGGTGGCAAAGAACTGCAAGGCAGTAGGCACGAAATACTCTTGGGGGTATCTTGTAATAACAAGATCGACTGGGAATAAAAGTAAGCACGACAGGTGTAAGTATTTATCCATAGGGATATTTCGGTGGAAGGGAAATGCAAAAGCAACGGGCACAAGGTCTCGAGAGAAAATCGGAGAGTATCTTCGAAATCTTCTGGTGCAGTCGGCGATCATCTGGACTGAAGGGGCTCTCCGAGAGAAAGTGTTTTCGAGAACCTAAAGTTAGATTTTAGTAAAATCATTTAATCCGAATAGAAGAGATGTCAGAGTCCCAGAGTATAGGTCGAGGAATAAAAGATCCTACTACCACCCAATGGCGACGTGGGCCCGTAAGCCACACGGCCATGTTAATAAAAGTTTTTCAATGACTAGACTCAACTTCGGCCAAGGAGTGTGGAAGGGGGGTTCCTACAGGCAGTCGGCTCTGATACCAACTTGTGACGCCCCCGATTCAATCATACACTAATCATGCACGCAAACGTGTACGATCACGATCAGGGACTCACAGGAAGATATCACAACACAACTCTAAAACATAAATAAGTCATACAAGCATCATAATACAAGCCAGGGGCCTCGAGGGCTCGAATACAAGTGCTCGATCATAGACGAGTCAGCGGAAGCAACAATGTCTGAGTACAGACATAAGTTAAACAAGTTGCCATAAGATGGCTAGCACAAACTGGGATACAGATCGAAAGAGGCGCAGGCCTCCTGCCTGGGATCCTCCTAACTACTATTGGTCGTCGTCAGCGGCCTGCACGTAGTAGTAGGCACCTCCAGTGTAGTAGGAATCATCATCGACGGTGGCGTCTGGCTCCAGGGCTCCAGCATCTGGTTGCGACAACCAGGTAGAAGGGAAAGGGGAAAAGAGGGAGAAAAGCAACCGTGAGTACTCATCCAAAGTACTCGCAAGCAAGGAGCTACACTACATATGCATGGGTATATGTGTAAAGGGCCATATCGGTGGACTGAACTGCAGAATGCCAGAATAAGAGGGGGATAGCTAATTCTGTCGAAGACTACGCTTCTGGCAGCCTCCGTCTTGCAGCATGTAGAAGAGAGTAGATTGAAGTCCTCCAAGTAGCATCTCCAAGTAGCATCTCCAGTAGCATCGCATAGCATAATCCTACCCGGCGATCCCCCTCGTCGCCCTGTGGAAAAGCGATCACCGGGTTGTCTGTGGAACTTGGAAGGGTGTGTTTTATTAAGTATCCGATTTTAGTTGTCATAAGGTCAAGGTACAACTCCAAGTCGTCCTGTTACCGAAGATCACGGCTATTCGAATAGATTAACTTCCCTGCAGGGGTGCACCACATAACCCAACACGCTTGATCCCATTTGGCCAGACACACTTTCCTGGGTCATGCTCGGCCTCGAAAGATCAACACGTCGCAGCCCCACCTAGGCACAACAGAGAGGTGAGCACGCCGGTCTAAACCTAAGCCCACAAGGGTCTGGGCCCATCGCCTTGAGCACACCTGCATGTTGAGTGGGCGGCCGGAAGCAGACCTAGCCTAGTGGCATTCCTGTCCAATCCGGCGTGCGCCGCTCAGTCGCTGACGTCACGAAGTGCTTCGGCTGATACCACGACGCTGGGATACCCATAATTACTCCCGCGTAGATGGTTAGTGCGTATAGACCAAATGGCCAGACTCAGATCAAATACCAAGATCTCGTTAAGCGTGTTAAGTATCCGCGAACGCTGAACAGGGCCAGGCCCACCTGTCTCCTAGGTGGTCTCAACCTGCCCTGTCGCTCCGCCACAAAGTAATAGTCGGGGGCCGTCGAGAACCCAGGCCCACCTCTACCGGGATGGAGCCACCTGTCCTTTCAGCCCCCATCTCCGAACAGTATCACAGGTAATGTAATAGTGTAAAGTATATGTAGTATTTGCCCGTGATCACCTCCCGAAGTGATCACAGCCCAGTAGTATAGCATGGCAGACGGACAAGAGTGTAGGGCCACTGATGGAACACTAGCATCCTATACTAAGCAGTAGGATAGCAGGTAAAGGTGACAACAGTAGTAGCAAGGATAGGCTATGCAACATCATAGGATTAACTAAAAGCAGTAACATGCTACACTACTCTAATGCAAGCAGTATAGAGAAGAGTAGGCGATATCTGGTGATCAAAGGGGGGGCTTGCCTGGTTGCTCAGACAAGGAGGGGTCGTCGATGACGTAGTCGACCACAGGGGCATCAGCAGCGGTCTCAGAGTCTACCGGAAAGGAGTAATGGAGGGGGAACACAATAAATAACAGGGCAATTAAATGTAACACAAAGCAAGACGCGGCAATACGTTGTGCTAGGGGTGACCTAACATAGGGATAGCCGATACCGGTGAAGGGGGAAACATCCGGGAAAGTATCCCCGGTGTTCCGTGTTTTCGGGCAGAGGAGCCGGAGGGGGAAAGTTGCGAGTTTGATATGTTAGGAGTGTGTGGCAGATGAACGGGCTGCGCATCCGGGTTCGTCTCGTCGTTCTGAGCAACTTTCATGTTGAAAATAATTTAATCCGAGTTACGGATTAAAAGATATGATTTTCTAAAGATTTTATCAATTTCTAGAATTTAATTAATTATTTAATTTAATTCGAAAATGGAATTATGACATCAGCATGATGTCATGCTGATGTCAGCAGTCAACAGGGGTTGACTGGGTCAATCTGATGGTGGGACCCGGTTGTCATTGTCTAAGACTAGCTAATCAGGTTTAGTTAGTCTAACTAAAATGATTAGGTTTATTAACTACAATTAATTAGGTTAACTAATCAGGATTAATTAAGTTAATTAATTAATTAATATTTTAATTATTTTAATTATTTATTTATTTACTTCTTTTTTTAAATCCTTTTTTTTATTTTTCGTTCTGGGGTGGGGCCAACTTGTCATAGGGCCAATGGCCTTAGCGGCCATGGGTGCTAACGGGCGCTGGGCGCTGGGCGCCGCCCGAATGCAGGGGCGCCGATGTGCGGGCGGCCGCCGTGGGCGACGGCCGGTGGCGGCGTCAGGAGGCGGAGCCGGGAGGGCCACTAGGCGACGTCGTGGCCTCGCGGGGCACCGGCGCGCGGCAGCAGAGGCCGGTGCGGTGCGGCCCGGTGCGAGGCACCACGACGAGCAGGAGTGGGGAGCGCGGGGCGCGGCCAGTGCAAGCGCGCGCACGATGGCGCGGGACGCGACCGGCGCGTGCGGTGGAGGTCAAGGCCGGGCTTGGTCGACGCGGGCGCGCGGCCAGGGCGCGCGTGGGCGATGGCCACCGCGGGGCGCAGGAGCCGAGATGGGGCGGACGGCGCACGGAGAGTACGCAGGACGAGGGAGAGAGGAGGTCGGGGCCTCACCGCGGGTCTGTAGGGCACGGGCAGCGGGGGGCGAGGAGGAGGCGGAGACGAGCGACGCAGGGGAGGGGATCCGGCGAGGAAGCAGTCCGGCGAGGTCTTCGGGTGGCGGCGAAGTCGAGATCCGGCGAGGGACTCCGAGGAACGGCGGGGTCCAGGGCGACGGTGTCGGGGAGCCGGCCGACGACGGTGCTCGGGGCGACGATGGGGTTCGATCCGGGCGGCGGCAAGGGGCGCAGGGGGGGGGAGGGGCGACGCGGTGGCGTCTGGTGGCGGCGGGGACAGGCGACGCCGGCGAGGCGTGTGTCGGCGATGGCAGGGGGTCGGGGTGGTTCGGTCCCGATCTGATCTGGATCGGGAGGGGGAGCGAGTGGGGGGGCGAGTGGGTGACGGGGTGGTTAGGGTTTTGGGGGCTCACCGGTGGGGGGATAAGGAGAGAGTGGGGGGGGCCTGGTGGTGGCCCAGTGGGGCCTGTGGTCAGCTGGGCCGAAGCCCGGGGGGGTTTGTCTTCTTCTTTTTTTCTGTTAGTTTTAGGTTTTAGTTTTTCTGTTTTTTTTTCTGTTTTAAATCAGTTTAAATTACTTAGACATTTTCTAAAAATGTGTTTACTACACTATAATTACCTTGGCATTTAACTGCACACTCCGAACATTTTAGTTTAACATTTTAAAAACTGTTGTTGTTTGACAAATTTTTTTTGAATTGGTTTGAACTAACGCAAGTTTAGCAACAGTAATCAGAGATGACTTGGCATCATTAGGAGAGTTTTACTGTAGCCTAATTATCCGGGCGTCACAGTGGATTTGCTCGGATATGGTCGTAGTTCGTGTGTCTTCAGGTTGGATCCTTCACCGAAAAAGGGTTCCCCCGCTTTGTATTACAAAGCAACCAACACCGATCACGTAGCAATTGCCGGGGAGAGTAGCACAACCAACCCAAAAAAATGAAAAGAACAAAGAAGAAGAAACAAATACCAACAATGGCAGCTCGACAAAGCACGGATGCCCCGCCACCGTTGTGCCCTCGGTATCGACCCACCACAAACCAAGGCTCCGATCCACTGCGTACCAAGCAGAACTTCCAAGAAGGGATGTGACCGATGACGCTGCTGTCCGGACGTGTCCTAGCAAGGTTGTCAGGATCGTGATTCTGAATCGGATTGGAGCTCTGATGGCAGGATCGCAAATCGTAGAATCTTCACTATTAGGATCGTAAAAACGTAGATTCTATGAACCAAAATCGTAGAATCATATGGGTTAGTTTGGATCGTAAAGTCGTAGAATCGTACAATAGAATCGCGATTCTGACAACCTTGTGTCCTAGGGTTTTCCCCGACACGCGGAAGGGAGTGGGGGACGAATACCTCCGACACCCTCCAGGAAGGGATGGCGGCACCCGCAGGTGTCACCATATCGGAGCCGAAAGAGATGGCAAGCACTCCAAACCCCAATGCCCAACCGGGCCGGAGCCAACCAGCCACCTCGCCGCCCACTAGCATGGGCCACCGTGGTCTTGACACCACCCATGCCGCCCTCACTGAGATCACCACCACGAGCCCAAGAGGACAGAGAGAGATGCACCAGGCAATGGGAGCAGCGGCACCGAAGCCGCGCGGGAGGGAACTACCTCCACTGCCATCGTGCAGGAGGCCCATGCCTCCGGCCCAGTTGCGGTCGCCGTTTGGACGCAGCATCATGGCATACTAGGCCACCCCTGGCCTGGCCAGGCCCAAATCGGGCCCCGCAAAGACCCGTCGACCATGCTGCAGCAGGCGGCGCCATTGCCGCCAACATCCATCCGCCCATCGTCGCTCTCCCGCCTCCCGGAAGCCACGTCGATGACCATCCCCACCGCCGGCGAGCCCAGAACCATATGAGGACCAAAGGGCCCAAATCTGGGCCGAGCGGGCGCCTCCACGTCACCCCGCCGCCAATGGCAGTGCCACGGCCCAGTATATCGCCCGCGACCATGACAGAGAGCCCTGCCACCATGACGGACCACTGCCTGATACATCCATTTTGCATCATGCTTTTATATCAATATTTATTGCATTATAGGCTGTTATTACACGTTATGTCACAATACTTATGCCTTTTCTCTCTTATTTTATAAGGTTTACATGAAGAGGGAGAATGCCGGCAGCTGAAATTCTGGACTGAAAAAGGAGCAAATATTAGAGACCTATTTTGCACAACTCCAAAAGTCCTGAAACTTCACGGAGATTAGCTTTGGAATATATTAAAAATATTGGGCGAAGAAATCATCAAAGGGGGGCCACCAGTCAGCCATGAGGGTGGAGGGCACGCCTGCCCCGCTGGGCGTGCCCCCCTGCCTCGTGGGCTCCCTGTGTAACACCTTGGTACTTAAGCTACAATAATCACACCCTAATGGTGCCATGTCATCGCTATTAATTTGCTAAACCGCACTTTGGTCCAAACCAAGTTCAAGTTCTTCAAACAGTAAAACTAAAATGTTCGAATAATTTTATAAATTCCCCTGGTCATCTTGATGTTGAAAACAACTTCATTAGGCTCAGAAATAAATACCTAGGAAATTAATAACTGGTCTAACAGAAAATAAAATGGGCTTTTCGAAATAAGCAATTATTTATTTAACTCCAATTGCCTCCAAACATTGTGTGATAGCTCCTAATAATACAAAGTATTTTTGGGCAAAGTTTTAATAGCAACAAAATATATTTGGTACAAAAATTAATTGCAAAATAGGAGAAATAATAGGAAAAGAAAACAGAAACTAACCTACTGTGCGCTTGGGCCTTGAAGTGAATAGGCAAGGCCCAGCCCACCTAGAGCTTGTCCCCAACCTTGTTCATCAGAGGCTGGGTGGACACCGCGCCCACGTCCGTGGCCATGGATGGCCACGTGCCGAGCATCCAGCCCCTCCCTGACGTCTATAAGGCCCTCCACGACCCCGTACGTGAACCCTAGTCCCCATCAGCTCCCCCTCTCGCGCCGTCATCGTCGTTTTTGTTCGATCCCAAGCGCTGCCCGCCATGGCATTCGTCATCCTCACGCTTGCTGTCGTCCCCGTGCGGTGAGGCCATGTCCGGCCACTCCTTCGTTGTCCATTACGCCTTCCTCGAGGAGAAGATCAAGCAGGAGAGCGCCAAGTCGCCGGATCGAGCCGATCCCCTCCCCTGCTGTCGGCGGCGTTCGTCGATGATCCTGACGCCCACTGTCACTCCTAACCTTCCAACGAGCCACCGTGCGCTCCTACGTAAGCACCCCGAGATTTCCCCTCTGCTAGCGCCATTAGTCTTGCCCTCTAGTTGCCTATTAATAGAGGGAAGGAATAGGCGATATCTATGGGTAGTTTAGATTAGATATCACCTATTCCTTCCCTCTATTGCTTGCATTAGAGTAGTGTTGCATGTTACTGTTTTCGGTTAATCCTATTCTGTTGCATAGCCTATCATTGTTGTTACAGTTGTTGATACCTTACCTGCAATCCTAAATGCTTAGTATAGGATGCTAGTTTACCATCAGTGGCCCTATATTCTTGTCCCTCTGCCATGCTATACGAATGGTCCGTGATCACTCGGGAGGTGATCACGGGTATATACTATACATACATACATACTGTTCAGGTGGTGACTAAAGTTTGGTCGGCTCGTAGAGTACCCGCGAGTGATTAACAGATTGGGGACTAAAAGGACATTTGTCCTGAAGGCCCTCTGTGTGGATCTTTGTGGCGGAGCGATAGGGCAAGTTAAGACCACCCAGGTGAGAGGTGGGCCTGGCCCTGGTCGGTGTCCGCGGTTACTTCAAAATAACATGCTTAACGAGATCTTGGTACTTGATCCGAGTCTGGTGATAACCCACAAGTATAGGGGATCGCAACAGCTTTCGAGGGTAAAGTATTCAACCCAAATTTATTGATTCGACACAAGGGGAGCCAAAGAATATTCTTGAGTATTAGCAGTTGAGTTGTCAATTCAACCACACCTGGATAACTTAGTATCTGCAGCAAAGTATTTAGTAGCAAAAGTGGTATGATAATAAAGGTAACGGTAGCAAAAGTAAAGATAAATGTTTTTGGGTTTTTGTAGTAGTTGTAACAGTAGCAACGGAAAAGTAAATAAGCGAAGAACAATATGTGAAAAGCTCGTAGGCAATGGATCAGTGATGGATAATTATGCCGGATGCGATTCCTCATGTAATAGCTATAACATAGGGTGACACAGAACTAGCTCCAATTCATCAATGTATTGTAGGCATGTATTCCGTAAATAGTCATACGTGCTTATAGAAAAGAACTTGCATGACATCTTTTGTCCTACCCTCCCGTGGAAGCGGGGTCTTAGCAGAAACTAAGGGATATTAAGGCCTCCTTTAAATAGAGAACCGGAACAAAGCATTGGCACATAGTGAATACATGAACTCCTCAAACTACGGTCATGACCGAGAAGTATCCCAATTATTGTCACTTCGGGGTTGTCGGATCATAACACATAATAGGTGACTATAGACTTGCAAGATAGGATCAAGAACACACATATATTCATGAAAACATAATAGGTTCAGATCTAAAATCATGGCACTTGGGCCCTAGTGACAAGCATTAAGCATAGCAAAGTCATAGCAACATCAATCACAGAACATAGTGGATACTAGGGATCAAACCCTAACAAAACTAACTTGATTACATGGTAAATCTCATCCAACCCATCACTATCCAGCAAGCCTACAATGGAATTACTCATGCACGATGGTGAGCATCATGAAATTGGTGATGGAGGATGGTTGATGATGACGGCGGCGACGAATCCCCCTCTCCTGAGCCCCGAACGGACTCCAGATCAGCCCTCCCGAGAGAGATTAGGGCTTGGCGGCAGCTCCGTGTCGTAAAACGCGATGAAACTTTCTCCCTGATTTTTTTCTCTTGGAACGTGAATATATGGAGTTGGAGTTGAGGTCGGTGGAGGTCCAAGGGACCCACGAGATAGGAGGACGCGCCTTAGGGGGGGGGGGTGGCGCCCCCTGTCTCGTGGACAGCCTGTGGGCCCCCTGGTCTTGATTCTTTCGCCAAAAATTCTTATTAATTCCAAAAAGTGGCTCCATGGATTTCCAGGACATTCCGAGAACTTTTCTTTTCTACACATAAAACAACATCATGGCAGTTCTGCTGAAAACAACGTTAGTCCGGGTTAGTTTCATTCAAATCATGCAAGTTAGAGTCCAAAACAAGGGCAAAAGTGTTTTGAAAAGTAGATACGTGGAGACGTATCAACTCCCCCAAGCTTAAACCTTTGCTTGTCCTCAAGCAATTCAGTTGATAAACTAAAAGTGATAAAGAAAAACTTTTACAAACTCTATTTGCTCTTGTTGTTGTAACATGAAAAGCCAACATTGAAATTTCAGCAAATATTATGAACTAACCATACTCACAATAACACTTAGGTCTCACAATTACTCATATCAATAACATAATCAGCTAGCGAGCCATAATAATAAAACTCGGATGACAACACTTTCTCAAAACAATCATAACATGATATAACAAAATGGTATCTCGCTAGCCCTTTCTGAGACTGCAAAACATAAATGCAGAGCACCTTTAAAGATCAAGGACTAACTAAACATTGTAATCCATGGTAAAAGAGATCCAGTCAAGTCATACCAAATATAAACCAATAGTAATGAATGCAAATGACAATGTGCTCTCCAGTGGTTGCTTTTAATAAGAAGGGTGATGACTCAACATAAAAGTAAATAGATAGACCCTTCGCAGAGGGAAGCAGGGATTTGTAGAGGTGCCAGAACTCGATTTTGAAATAGAGATTGAATAACATTTTGAGCGGCATACTTTCACTGTCAACACAACAACTATGATATGGCTGTATCTTCCATACTACATGCATTATAGGCAGTTCCCAAACAGAACGGTAAAGGTTTATACTCCCCCAACCACCAACAAGCATCAATCCATGGCTTGCTCGAAACAATGAGTGCCTCCAACATACAACAACCCTGAGGGAGTTTTGTTTAATTATTTTGATTTGCTTTTATCTTTCTGGATCATGGGACTGGGCATCCCAGTTACCGGCCTTTCTCGTGAATGAGGAGCGGAGTCCACTCCTCGTGAGAATAACCCACCTAGCATGGAAGATATAGGCATCCCTAGTTGTAACATGAGCTGCTTGAGCATACAAAATAGAATTTCATTTGAAGGTTTGGAGTTTGGCACATACAAATTTACTTGGAACGACAGGTAAATACCGCATATAGGAAGGTATAGTTGACTCATATGGAACGACTTTGGGGTTTAAGGAATGTGGATGCACAAGCAGTATTCCCGCTTAGTACGGGTGAAGGCTAGCAAAAGACTGGGAAGCGACCAACTGAGAGAGCGACAACAGTCATAAACATGCATTAAAATTAATTCACACCGAATACAAGCATGAGTAGGATATAATCTACCATGAACATAAATATCATGAAGGCTATGTTGATTTGATTCAACTACATGCGTGAACATGTGCCAAGTCGAGTCACTCAATTCATTCAAAGGAGGATACCATCCCATCATACCACATCATAATCATTCTAATAGCACGCTGGCATGCAAGGTAAACCATTATAACTCATAGCTAATCAAGCATGGCACAAGCAACTATAATCTCTAAATGTCATTGCGAATATGTTTACTTCATAATAGCTGACTCAGGAACGATGAATCATCATATTTACAAAGACAAGAGAGGTCGAGTTCATACCAGCTTTTCTCATCCCAATAAGTCCATCATATGTTGGAAATATGCCCTAGAGGCAATAATAAATTAGTTCTTATTATATTTCCTTGTTCATGATAATCGTTTATTACCCATGCTATAATTGTATTGATAGGAAACTCAGATACATGTGTGGGTACATAGACAACACCATGTCCCTAGTAAGCCTCTAGTTAACTAGCTCGTTGATCAACAGATGGTTACGGTTTCCTGACCATGGACATTGGATGTCGTTGATAACGGGATCACATCATTAGAAGAATGATGTGATGGACAAGACCCAATCCTAAGCCTAGCACAAAGATCGTAGTTCGTATGCTAAAGCTTTTCTAATGTCAAGTATCATTTCCTTAGACCATGAGATTGTGCAACTCCCGGATGCCGTAGGAATGCTTTGGGTGTACCAAACGTCACAACATAACCGGGTGGCTATAAAGGTGCACTACAGGTATCTCCGAAAGTGTCTCTTGGGTTGGCACGAATCGAGACTGGGATTTGTCACTCCGTGTGACGGAGAGGTATCTCTGGGCCCACTCGGTAGGATATCATTGTAATGTGCAAAATGTGATCAAAGAGTTGATCGCGGGATGATGTGTTACGGAACGAGTAAAGAAACTTGCCGGTAACGAGATTGAACAAGGTATCAGTATACCGACGATCGAATCTCGGGCAAGTACAATGCCGCTAGACAAAGGGAATTGTATATGGGATTGATTGAGTCCTTGACATCGTGGTTCATCCGATGAGATCATCGTGGAACATGTGGGAGCCAACATGGGTATCCAGATCCCGCTGTTGGTTATTGACCAGAGAACGTCTCGGTCATGTCTGCATGGTTCCCGAACCCGTAGGGTCTACACACTTAAGGTTCGATGACGCTAGGGTTATAAAGGAAGCTTGTATGTGGTTACCGAATGTTGTTCGGAGTCCCGGATGAGATCCCGGACGTCATGAGGAGTTCCGGAATGGTCCGGAGGTAAATATTTATATATGGGAAGTCCTATTTTGGTCATCGGAAAAGTTTCGGGTTTTATCGGTAACGTACCGGGACCACCGGGAGGGTCCCGGGGGTCCACCAAGTGGGGCCAGCATCCTCGGAGGGCTGCATGGGCTAAGTGTGGGAGGGGACCAGCCCTAGGTGGGCTGGTGCGCCCCCCACAAGGCCCAAGGCGCAAGGAAGAGTGGGAGGGGGGCAAACCCTAGGGCAGATGGGCCCTAAGGCCCAACCCAGGTGCGCCTCCCCTCTCTCCCCTTCTGGCCGCCACCCAGATGGGATCTAGGGGCTGCCACCACCCCTGGGGAGGGAACCCTAGAGGGGGCGCAGCCCCCTCCCCTCCCCCTATATATGCTTGATGGTTTTGGGGCTGCCAATAGATGAGTTTGACCTCTCCCTGGTGCAGCCCTAACTCTCTCCCTTCTCCTCTCCCGCGGTGCTTGGCGAAGCCCTGCTGGATCACCACGCTCCTCCATCACCACCACGCCGTTGTGCTGCTGCTGGATGGAGTCTTCCTCAACCTCTCCCTCCATCCTTGCTAGATCAAGGCATGGGAGACGTCACCGGGCTGTACGTGTGTTGAACGCAGAGGTGCCGTCTGTTTGGCACTAGGATCTCCGATCATTTGGATCATGACGAGTACGACTTCTTCAACCCGGTTCTCTTGAATACTTCCGCTTAGCGATCTACAAGGGTATGTAGATGCACTCTCCTTCCCGTCGTTGCTGGTTTCTCCATAGATAAATCTTGGTGACACGTAGGAAAATTTTGAATTTCTGCTACGTTCCCCAACAATGGCATCATGAGCTAGGTCTATTGCGTAGATTCTTTGCACGAGTAGAACACAAAGTAGTTATGGGCATTGATTTTGTTCAATATGCTTACCGTTACTAGTCCAATCTTGTTTCGACGGTATTGTGGGATGAAGCGGCCCGGACCGACCTTACACGTACACTTACGTGAGACAGGTTCCACCGACTGACATGCACTTGGTGCATAAGGTGGCTAGCGGGTGCCAGTCTCTCCCACTTTAGTTGGAACGGATTCGATGAAAAGGGTCCTTATGAAGGGTAAATAGCAATTGGCATATCATGTTGCGGTTTTGCGTAGGTAAGAAACGTTCTTGCTAGAAACCCATAGCAGCCACGTAAAACATGCAAACAACAATTAGAGGACGTCTAACTTGTTTTTGCAGGGTATGCTATGTGATGTGATATGGCCAAGAAGAATGTGATGAATTATATGTGATGTATGAGATTGATCATGTTCTTGTAATAGGAATCACGACTTGCATGTCGATGAGTATGACAACCGGCAGGAGCCATAGGAGTTGTCTTAATTTATTGTATGACCTGCGTGTCATTAAACAACGCCATGTAATTACTTTACTTTATTGCTAACCGGTAGCCATAGTAGTAGAAGTAATAGTTGGCGAGACAACTTCATGAAGACACGATGATGGAGATCATGGTGTCATGCCGGTGATGATGATGATCATGGAGCCCCGAAGGTGGAGATCAAAAAGGAGCAAAATGATATTGGCCATATCATGTCACTTTTTGATTGCATGTGATGTTTATCATGTTTATGCATCTTATTTGCTTAGAACGACGGTAGTAAATAAGATGATCCCTCATTAAAACTTCAAGAAAGTGTCCCCCCTAACTGTGCACCGTTGCGAAAGTTCGTCGTTTCGAAGCACCACGTGATGATCGGGTGTGATAGATTCTTATGTTCACATACAACGGGTGTAAGCCAGCTTTACACACGCGAAACACTTAGGTTGACTTGACGAGCCTAGCATGTACAGACATGGCCTCAGAACACAAGAGACCGAAAGGTCGAGCATGAGTCGTATAGTAGATACGATCAACATGAAGATGTTCACCGATGATGACTAGTCCGTCTCACGTGATGATCGGACACGGCCTAGTTGACTCGGATCATGTAATCACTTAGATGACTAGAGGGATGTCTATCTGAGTGGGAGTTCATAAGATGAACTTAATTATCCTGAACATAGTCAAAAGATCTTTGCAAATTATGTCGTAAGCTCGCGCTTTAGTTCCACTGTTTAGATATGTTCCTAGAGAAAATATAGTTGAAAGTTGACAGTAGCGATTATGCGGACAGTAGAAAGCTTATGTCCTTAATGCACTGCTCAGTGTGCTGAACCCCAAACGTCGTTTGTGGATGTTGCGAACATCGAACATACACGTTTTGATAACTACGTGATAGTTCAGTTAAACGGTTTAGAGTTGAGGCACGAAAGACGTTTTCAAAATGTCGCGGAACATATGAGATGTTTCGAGGGCTGAAATTGGGATTTCAGGCTCGTGCCCACGTCAAGAGGTATAAGACCTCCGACAATTTTCTTAGCCTGCAAACAAAGGGAGAAAAGCTCAATTGTTGAGCTTGTGCTCAGATTGTCTGAGTACAACAATCACTTGAATCGAGTGGGAGTTGATCTTCCACATGAGATAGTGATGTTTCTCCAAAGTCCTTTCCACCAAGCTGCTAGAGCTTCGTGATGAACTACAACATATCAGGGATAGATATGATGATCCTTGAGGTATTCGCGATATTTGACCCGCGAAAGTAGAAATCAAGAAGGAGCATCAATTGTTGATGGTTTGTGAAACCACTAGTTTCAAGAAGGGCAAGGGCAAGAAGGGATACTTCATGAAACGGCAAATCAGCTGCTGCTCTAGTGAAGAAACCCAAGGTTGAACCCAAACCCGAGACTAAGTGCTTCTGTAATAAGGGGAACAACCACTGGAGCAGAATTACCCTAGATACTTGGTAGATGAGAAGGCTGGCAAGGTCGATAGAAGTATATTGGATATGCATTATGTTAATGTGTACTTTACTAGTACTACCGGTTCGGTTGCTAAGCGTTAGTAACTCGAAATTTAAGAGCTATGGAATAAACGAAGACTAGCTAAAGGTGAGCTGATGATATGTGTTAGAAGTGTTTCCAAGTTTGATGTGATCAAACATCGCAAGCTCCCTCTACCATCAAGATTAGTATTAAACCTGAATAATTGTTATTTGGTGTTTGCGTTGAGCATAGACATGATTGGATTATGTCTATTGCAATACGGTTATTCATTTAAGGAGAATAATGGTTACTCTATTTATTTGAATAATACCTTCAATGGTCTTGCACCTAAAGGAATGGTTTATTGAATCTCGATCGTAGTGATACACATTTTCATGCCAAAAGATATAAGATAGTAATGATAGTACCACTTACTTGTGACACTGCCATGTAAGTCATATTGGTATAAAACGCATGAAGAAGCTCCATGTTGATGGATCTTTGGACTCACTCGTTTTTGAAAAGTTTGAGACATGCGAACCATGTCTATTGGTGTATACGCATGAAGAAACTCCATGCAGATGGATCGTTTGGACTCATTTGATTTTGTATCACTTGAGATATGCGAATCATACCACATGGGCAAGATGACTGAAAAGCCTCATTTTCAGTAAGATGGAACAAGATAGCAACTTGTTGGAAGTAACACATTTTGATGTGCGCAGTCCAATGAGTGCTGAGGCATGCAGTGAATATCGTTATGTTCTTACTTCACAGATGATTCGAGTAGATGTTGAGTATATTTACTTGATGAAACACAAGTCTGAATTATTGAATGGTTCAAGTAATTTCAGAGTGAAGTTGAAGATCATCGTGACAAGAGGATAAAATGTCTATGATATGATCATAGAGATGAGTATCTGAGTTACAAGCTTTGGCACGCAATCAAGACATTGTGGAAATTGTTTCACAATTAATACCGCCTGGAACACCATAGTGTGATGGTGTGTCCGAACATCATAGTTGCACCCTATTGGATATGGTGCGTACCATGATGTCTCTTATCGAATTACCACTATCATTCATGGGTTAGGCATTAGAGACAACCGCACTCACTTTAATAGGGTACCACGTAATTCCGTTGAGACGACACCGTTTGGAGAAACCTAAGTTGTCGTTCTTAAAAGTTTGGGGCTGCGACGCTTATGTGAAAAAGTTTCAGGTTGATAAGCTCGAACCCAAAGCGGATAAAATGCATCTTCATAGGACACCCAAAACAGTTGGGTATACCTCCTAATTCAGATCTGAAAGCAATAGGGATTGTTTCTTGAATCAGGTCCTTTCTCGAGGAAAGGTTTGTCTCGAGAATTGAGTGGGAGGATGGTGGAGACTTGATGAGGTTATTGAACCATCACTTCAACCAGTGTGTAGCAGGGCACAAGAAGTTGTTCCTGTGGCACCTACACCAATTGAAGTGGAAGCTTATGATAGTGATCATGAAGCTTCGGATCAAGTCACTACCGAACCTTGTAGGACGACAAGGACGCGTACTGCATCGGAGTGGTACGGTGATCCTGTCTTGAAGGTCATGTTGCTAGACAACAATGAACCTATGAGCTATGGAGAAGCGATGGTGGGCCCATATTCCGACAAATGGTTAGAAGCCATGAAATCCGAGATAGGATCCATGTATCAGAACAAAGCAGGGACTTTGGTGGACTTGCCCAATGATCGGTAAGCCATTGAGATAAATGGATCTTTAAGAAGAAGACGGACGTGGATGGTAATGTCACCATATATGAAGCTCGACTTGTGGCGAAGAGTTTTTCACAAGTTCAAGGAGTTGACTACGATGAGATTTTCTCATCCGTAGCGATGCTTAAAGTCCGTCGGAATCATGTTAGCACAAGCTGCATTTATGAAATCAGGCAGATGGATGTCAAAACGAGTTTCCTTACCAGTTTTTGTAAGGAAAGGTTGTATGCGATACAATCAGAAAGGTTTTGTCGATCCTAAGGATGCTAAAAGGTATGCTAGCTCTAGCGATCCTTCTAAGGACTGGAGTAAGCATCTCGGAGTTGGAACATACGCTTTGATGAGATGATCAAAGATTTTGGATTTATACAAAGTTTATGAGAAACTTGTATTTCCAAAGAAGTGAGTGGGAGCACTATAGAATTTCTGATGAGTATGTGTTGTTGACATATTGATGATCAGAAATGATGTAGAATTTTCTATAAAGCATATAGGGTTATTTGAAAAGTGTTTTTCAATAGAAAACCTGGATTAAGCTACTTGAACATTGAGCATCAAGATCTATAAGGATAGATCAAATCGCTTAATGGTACTTTAAAATGAGCACATACCTTGACATGATCTTGAAGGTGTTCAAGATGGATCAGTCAAAGAAGGAGTTCTTGCCTGAGTTGTAAGGTATGAAGTTAAGACTTAAAGCTCGACCACAGTAGAAGAGAGAGAAAGGACGAAGGTCGTCCCCTATGCTTTAGACGTAGGCTCTACAGTATGCTATGCTAAGTACCGCACCTGATGTGTGCCTTGCCACATGTCTGGCAAGAGGGTACAAAGGTGATCAAGGAGTGGATCACCAGATAGCGGTCAAAGTTATCCTTAGAGGAATAAGGATATGTTTCTCGGTTATGGAGGTGATAAAGAGTTCGACGTAAAGAGTTGTGTCGATGCAAGATTTAACACCTATCCGAATGACTCTGAGTAGCAAACCGGATACGTATAGTGGAGCGACCATTTGGAATAGCTCCAAGTGGAGTGTAGAAGCAGCATTTACAATATGAGCTAGAGATTTGCGAAGTACATACGGATCTGAATGTTGCAGACCCGTTGACTAAAACCTCTCTCACAAGCAAAACATGATCAAACCCCAGAACTCATTGAGTCTTAATCAGATGATGATGTGAACTAGTAAACTCTTTGGATGTTGGTCACATGGCGATGTGACCTATGAGTGTTAATCACATGGCGATGTGAACTAGATTATTGACTCTAGTGCAAGTGGGAGACTGTTGGAAATATGCCCTAGAGGCAATAATAAATTAGTTCTTATTATATTTCCTTGTTCATGATAATCGTTTATTACCCATGCTATAATTGTATTGATAGGAAACTCAGATACATGTGTGGGTACATAGACAACACCATGTCCCTAGTAAGCCTCTAGTTAACTAGCTCGTTGATCAACAGATGGTTACGGTTTCCTGACCATGGACATTGGATGTCATTGATAACGGGATCACATCATTAGAAGAATGATGTGATGGACAGGACCCAATCCTAAGCCTAGCACAAAGATCGTAGTTCATATGCTAAAGCTTTTCTAATGTCAAGTATCATTTCCTTAGACCATGAGATTGTGCAACTCCCGGATACCGTAGGAATGCTTTGGGTGTACCAAACGTCACAACATAACTAGGTGGCTATAAAGGTGCACTACAGGTATCTCCGAAAGTGTCTGTTGGGTTGGCACGAATCGAGATTGGGATTTGTCACTCCGTGTGACGGAGAGGTATCTCTGGGCCCACTCGGTAGGACATCATCATAATCTGCATAATGTGATCAAAGAGTTGATCGCGGGATGATGTGTTACGGAACGAGTAAAGAGACTTGCCGGTAACGAGATTGAACAAGGTATCGGTATACCGACGATCGAATCTTGGGCAAGTACAATACCACTAGACAAAGGGAATTGTATACGGGATTGATTGAGTCCTTGACATCGTGGTTTATCCAATGAGATCATCGTGGAACATGTGGGAGCCAACATGGGTATCCAGATCCCGCTATTGGTTATTGACCGGAGAATGTCTCGGTCATGTCTGCATGGTTCCCGAACCCGTAGGGTCTACACACTTAAGGTTCAATGATGCTAGGGTTATAAAGGAAGCTTGTATGTGGTTACCGAATGTTGTTCGGAGTCCTGGATGAGATCCCGGATGTCACGAGGAGTTTCGGAATGGTCCGGAGGTAAATATTTATATATGGGAAGTCCTGTTTTGGTCATCGGAAAAGTTTTGGGTTTTATCGGTAACGTACCGGGACCACCGGGAGGGTCCCGGGGGTCCACCAAGTGGGGCCACCAACCCCGGAGGGCTGAATGGGCTAAGTGCGGGAGGGGACCAGCCCCAGGTGGGCTGGTGCACCCCCCCACAAGGCCCAAGGCACAAGGAAGAGTGGGAGGGGGGCAAACCCTAGGGCAGATGGGCCCTAAGGCCCAACCCAGGTGCGCCTCCCCTCTCTCCCCTTCTGGCCGCCACCCAGATGGGATTTGGGGGCTGTCGCCACCCCTGGGGAGGGAACCCTAGAGGGGGCGCAGCCCCCTCCCCTCCCCCTATATATACTTGAGGGTTTTGGGGCTGCCAATAGATGAGTTTGACCTCTCCCTGGCGCAGCCCTACCTCTCTCCCTTCTCCTCTCCCGCGGTGCTTGGCAAAGCCCTGCTGGATCACCACTGTAACACCCACGATGCGGCTATATCTCCCACGTGTAGAAGCATGACTTAGAGGCATAACTGCATTGTGGTTTTGTCGCAAGAAGGGTCATCTTCACACAATCCCATGTAATGAACAAGACTGGGATAAAGAGTTGGCTTACAATCGCCACTTCACACAAGTACTTAAATAAATCATACATCATTCAGAGTACGCACATAGTCCGACTACGGACGAAGCCAAAAGAAAAGAAGATAACCCAACCGCTAGATCCTCGATTGTCCCAACTGGGCTCCACTACTGATCAACATGAAACGAAACATAGCAACGCCCTAGGTCTTCGTTGAGCTCCCATCTGAGCTCGGTTGCATCACCTGCACTGGTATCATCGGCACCTACAACTGTTGTGATAGTATCTGGTGAGTCATGAGGACTCAGCAATCTCAAAACCCGCGAGATCAAGACTATTTAAGCTTAATGGGAAAGGAATGGGTAATTGGTGAGGTTGCAACAACGACTAAGCATGATATGGTGGCTAACATACACAAATAAGAGCGAGAAGAGAAGCAACGGAACGGTCGTGAAGCTAGCAATGATCAAGAAGTGATCCTGAACTCCTACTTACGTCAAACATAACCCAAAACCGTGTTTACTTCCTGGACTCCGCCGAAAAGAGACCATCACGGCTACACACACGGTTGATGCGTTTTAATTAAGTCAAGTGTCAAGTTCTCTACAACCGGATATTAACAAATTCCCATCTGCCACATAACCGCGGGCACGGCTTTCGAAAGATAATGCCCTGCAGGGGTGTCCCAACTTAGCCCATCACAAGCTCTCACGGTCAACGAAGGATATTCCTTCTCCCAGGAAGACCCGATCAGTCTCGGAATCCAGGTTTACAAGACATTTCGACAATGGTAAAACAAGACCAGCAAGACCACCCGACTGTGCCGACAAATCCCGATAGGAGCTGCACATATCTCGTTCTCAGGGCACAATGGATGAGCAATCCGTACAACTAAAACCAGACCTCAAGTTTCCTTGAGGGGGCGCTGAAAAGGGCTCTAGTTTGGACCAACACTCGGAGGAGCACTGGCCCGGGGGGGGGGGGTTAAAATAAAGATGACCCTTGAGTCTGCAGAACCCAAGGGAAAAAGGCTTAGGTGGCAAATGTTAAAACCAATGTTGGGCCTTGCTGGAGGAGTTTTATTCAAAGCGAACTGTCAAGGGGGTCCCATAAATCACCCAACCACATAAGGAACACAAAATCAAGGAACATAACACCGGTATGATAGAAACTACGGCGGCAAGAGTGGAACAAAACACCAGGCATAAGGCCGAGTCTTCCACCCTTTACCAAATATATAGGTGCATTAATTAAATAAGAGATATTGTGATATCCCAACATAATCATGTTCATCATGGAGTAATCTTCAAGTTCACCTGCAACTAGCAACGCTATAAGAGGGGCTGAGCAAAAGTGGTAACATAGCCAAACAATGGTTTGCTAGGAAGGGTGAAAAGGTTAGAGGCTGACATGGCAACTTGGGAGGCATGGTAAACAAGTGATAGGTAGCGTAGCATAGCGATAGAACAAAGCAACTAGCAAGCAAAGATAGAAGTGATATCGAGGGTAATGGTCATCTTGCTTGAAATCCCTTAAGGAAGAAGAACGAGTCCATGAAGAAGACAAACGGACGTAGTCGAACGAATCCTCACAACTCCGGAACGAAACCGAAGCTAAGAGAAGCAAACCGGAAAGAAGCAAACAACATAGTAAACACACAAGCATAAACATGTCATGATGCACAAACAAGTATGATGCATGTCCCGTTTAATGAGGCATGGCATGGCAATATACACAAACAACACTACAAGTTAAGTGGAGCTCAATATGCAACGAGTTGCATATTGATGAAACAACACATCAATTATTTAGTTCTCTCTCGTTTAGGAACACAACAATATTACATGTTGTTAAACATGGCAAGAGGTGAAATATAACTAATCTAACTATTTAGGAAAGTTTAGATGAGGCCGGAAACAACAAATGATAATTCCGGAAAATCCCCATATGTTATTTAGCAATTAATAGAAACAACAAATATAAACATTTTAAATGTTGTTATTATGATGCGGACATATGCAAGTCCTAAGCAATTTTATGAAAATATTGACATGAGCAAGATACGAGGCATTTGTCACCGTGGCGGAAAGAAAGGGTGTCACGGCGATGAATCCAAAAATGATGCCATGACAACATATCAATTCCGGTAGCTCATGGAGACACCGGTGCAAAAGGAGGCGTGCGGATGTGTGCAACATGCTAGAGATGGTGGGATGATCCCGGTTACCGGGTTCCCAAGGGTCGACGGCATGGCAAACGAGGAGGAACGTGCAAGGATCAACTTGGACACGGTTTGAACATGAGCATCTCATACAACATGCATTCGTCCACGGGTCATCGTCTCGGGGTTATACCTTTGAAGCGTGCATTTTCAGAGCAGTTCGAGTTCAAAGCAGTGTAGATGGAAGTAGACGTTCTCGCAGCGGTCATAGTGGAAGTAGTTGTACTCGTGTCGTAGTGGTGCTATCGGTCATCGACGACGGTAGTGGAAGTAGTGGTTCACGGCCGTCGTGGAAGTAGTCGTTCACGGTGACGGTAGAGGTACTCGCGATCTTGGGGACGGTAGTGGTACATCTCGTAGTGGAACTTGGTGCATCCATGGTGTTCGGGCATAGTGGTACTCATTCCATAGACGAACTTGACGGGACATGGTTGTCGTGGTACTTGACGTTATCCGGGACGGTCTTGGTGTATCTGTGTAGAGGTACTGGCAGTTTGTGTAGTCAATCTTGTCGGTCCAACACGAAGCAACAACTGGGAGCCTCGGGGCGGCGCCAGATCTGGGCAGAGCTTGTCAGATCCGTCTCGAAGGAGGACGAGGTTGACGTGGCAGTGCGGATCTGGCGGGAAGGAGGTCGCACGAGGGACGGGGAGGTCGCTGCAATAGCTTGTCGGGGCGGCGGGAGGAGGCGCTCGGGAGCCCGACGACGGCGGCCAGGCCTGGCGGCAGAGGCAGGAGGTTGGCATCACGCGGCGACAGGGATGGAGAAGGCGCGCTGGACGAGGGGTCGAGCTCGGGAAGGAGGACGAGCGTTTCAGGCTCGTGAAGACCATGGCGACGCCGTTGCCGGTGGTGTCCTTGGCACGAAGCAGGGTCGAGGCAGGGGCACGGGGCTGAACGGCCTCACGCGCGGTTGGCTGATGGTAGCCGCGGCCATGGTGGTGGTCACCACGAAGCAGAGGAGCCCGGGACTGCTACCACTGACGAGGCATGGCGAACGAGGAGGCCGGGGATGCAGATGACGGCGGGATCCGGTGAGGAGGCGTTGAAGATGGCCGGATCCGGGCCAGCTCGGGTTGGGGAGGCGAGGTAGCAAACTGATGGCGGGCCTGGTGCAGGGGAGGTCGAGGTCACCGGCAGCAGAGGTTGCGACACGGCCGGGCTCGGGCGCTGCGTGCATGGTGGTGGCGGCGCACTGTAGGGAACGGGGGCGAGAGAGATGGGGATCGAGGAGAGAAGTGGGATCAGGCTAGGGTTAGGATTAGATAGGTGGGCTGACCTGCTGGGAGGCCCAATTGGCCAGCTGGGCTCTCTTCTCCCTCTCTTATTTTCTAAAACAGAAAATAACAAAGAAGAAAAGAAGAAGTAAGGAGGTGTTGGGGAAGAAGTTGGACACGCGGATAATTTTCCCGGACTCGCAAAAATGCGCTTGTTCCGAGAAAATAGAGAAGGCCATGATTGAGAGATTTAAATCCAAACTCATTTGATTTAAATTCAAATGATTTGAATAGGAAGAGAGGGTTGGGAAGGTCCAAAAATGTTCGAGTTTTTGGTGGAGCTCCGAAATATGATGAAAGAATATATGGCAAGGTTGGAGACTAAGAATTAAGATAAGAAAGGCATTGGGATAGTTTGCAAGTGTGTTATGGTGATTTCCAAATTGAAGAAATATTTTATATAGCTCCCTAATGTTGGGAGGATATGTTATAAAGAGAAGTCACCCTTCCCTCGATTTAAATAGATCAAAAGATCTATGCAATTTATTTAGATGAGTTTTAAAAATTAAATGACATGATGGCATGATGACATGATGCAATGCAAAAAAAAGAGCAAGCACAAAAGAAACACACGGTGATCACGGTAAATATGGAAGTCTTCTGGAGCATCGGCCTCGGGGCGTTACAACACTCCACCACTACAAGAGGATCTCGTCCCGAGATCTAGGATGGCACCAGAGAGAAACGGAAGAGGAAGAGAAGAGGTAAAACTAAGTTGCTTCTTTGACGAACGAGTGAAACCACGAATCTTGAGAGGTTGAGCAATTTAAAAGAAAGAGTACAAAAAAGATGAACGAGATTGCAAACAATCCGTTAGAAAAGAGGAACAAGGAACATTATGAGAACTTGAAGGTTGCAAAGGCATGAATCAAGAGTTTAATGGACAAGATATAATTCGAAACCACTCTGGTTAAAACAAGATGAGAGAGGAAGAATTCAGGCAGCACTCCGGTTGAACATGGAAGGAATAGAACATGAACTTGAGAAGATGGGATGATACTTGATGAAATCAACAACACACTGCCTCTAGAACTATTGAAAGAATGGCACAATGGGTAAGAAGGATTTCAGACAGCACTCAGGTTGAAAAGAGAGGCAAAACTTGATAAGATGAAAGAACTTGAAAAGATGACACAACACTCCGGTTAAATGGATAAGCACAAAAAGAACACGATCCTCACAATTCGCGATGATGAGTGAAGAGAGCAACATCACAATGCCTCCGGAAGAAAGAATAGAAGATAGATCATTGGAATAACAGAATGGAGAAGAAAAAGCAACTTCTACCACAAATGAGCTTGGAAAGCACCCTTCCAAGAAGGTTACAATGGGGTTGTTGGAAAACCAACAACGAAACAAATAAGTTTGTAGTGGGCTTATGGAAAACTTCTCAAAATTGAGGCGAAATTCTGCCACTACGGAGAAAAAAAATATAATCGATAACACCAACAAGATGGAAAACTTCTTCCACCAAGATGATAGAGAGATAACTTGGATCATAGATAAGCACCACAAATAGCAACATTCCTTAGGGAAGGCTTTAGGTGAAATCTATACCAAGATAACTCCAACAAAGAGATTGATGGATTTAAAATACCTCGTTCTTGACAACATGTGAATCGTGAAACACGAAGGGAAATTATCAAGAATGACATAACGCCATCTCAAAAGATAAGATAGAGAGAATTGCACTTTGGAATGCAAGATGAAGAATGATTGCACCATGTTTATTTTTAGAGTATAGCTTGGTGGGTCATAACTTCGAGAGAAAACTTGAAGCACAATTGAGGAATGAAAAGAAACCTTGACGAATCACCATGTAGAGCCTCCATGAAGAACTCCATTAATAAAAGAAAGATCCAACTAAAGGAAAGTTGAAAAGAACGAGAAGAAGCGTTGCAATGGTTTAGATGGAGCTTCACAATGAGATAATGCGGAAAACTTGGAACTCCGGACGAAGATGAACACATATAATGAGAAATTGATATCACTACGAACTCCGGAAAAAGGAATTGAATTCACTTGGATGAATCAAGAATAAGAATTATGTTATGCGTATCCTTCACCAATTTAAATTGGTGAGAAGCATTGAATTTGCATACTACTTATTCACGTAGAAAGGATTAAGAGAGATATAGCATAAACTTGAGAAGGTATAGATGGAACCACCGGTGGGATTGGAAAGAACGAATGAAATGATACGGTAACAAAGGAAGAGGAATGTTGAAAGTGTTGGAAATATGCCCTAGAGGCAATAATAAAAGGATTATTATTATATTTCCTTGTTCATGATAATTGTCTTTATTCATGCTATAATTGTATTATCCGGAAATCGTAATACACGTGTGAATACATAGACCACAATACGTCCCTAGTAAGCCTCTAGTTGACTAGCTCGTTGGTTAACAGATAGTCATGGTTTCCTGACTATGGACATTAGATGTCATTGACAACGGGATCACATCATTAGGAGAATGATGTGATGGACAAGACCCAATCCTAAGCATAGCACAAGATCGTGTAGTTTGTTTTGCTAGAGCTTTTCCAATGTCAAGTATCTTTTCCTTAGACCATGAGATCGTGTAACTCCCGGATACCGTAGGAGTGCTTTGGGTGTACCAAACGTCACAACGTAACTGGGTGACTATAAGGTGCACTACAGGTATCTCCGAAAGTGTCTGTTGGGTTGACACGGATCGAGACTGGGATTTGTCACTCTGGATAACAGAGAGGTATCACTAGGCCCACTCGGTAGTGCATCATATAATGAGCTCAAAGTGACCAAGTGTCTGGTCACGGGATCATGCATTACGGTACGAGTAAAGTGACTTGCCGGTAACGAGACTGAACGAGGTATTGGGATACCGACGATCGAGTCTCGGGCAAGTAACATACCGTCTGACAAAGGGAATAGTATACGGGGTTACTTGAATCCTCGACATCGTGGTTCATCCGATAAGATCATCGAGGAGTATGTGGGAGCCAACATGGGTATCCAGATCCCGCTGTTGGTTATTGACCGGAGAGCCGTCTCGGTCATGTCTGCATGTCTCCCGAACCCGTAGGGTCTACACACTTAAGGTTCGGTGACGCTAAGGTTGTATGAATATGAGTATGCAGCATACCGAAAGTTGTTCGGAGTCCCGGATGAGATCCCGGACGTCACGAGGAGTTTCGGAATGGTCCGGAGGTAAACAATTATATATAGGAAGTGCTGTTTCGGCCATCGGGAAAGTTTCGGGGTCACCCGGCATTGTACCGGGACCACCGGAAGGGTCCCGGAGGCCCAGCGGGTGGGCCCACCTATCTCGGAGGGCCCCATGGGCTGAAGTGGGAGGGGAACCAGCCCCTAGTGGGCTGGTGCGCCCCCCCTTGGCCCCGCTGCGCCTAGGGTTGGAAACCCTAGGTAGGGGGGGGCACCACTTGCCTTGGGGGGCACTCCACCCCCCCTTGGCCACCGCCCCCTTGGGAGATTGCATCTCCCAGGGCTGGTGCCCCCCCTGGGGGCCTATATAAAGGAGGGCAGGGGGGAGGGCAGCTGCACCCTTGTGTCTTGGCGCCTCCCTCCCCTGCTACACCTCGTCCTCCTCCCGCAGCAGCTTGGCGAAGCCCTGCCGGAGTTCTGCTGCATCCACCACCACGCCGTCGTGCTGCTGGATCATCATCAACCTCTCTTTCCCCCTTGATGGATCAAGACGGAGGAGACGTCACGCTGACTGTACGTGTGTTGAACCTGGAGGTGCCGTCCGTTCGGCGCTAGGATCTCCGGTGATAGGATCACGACGAGAACGACTACTTCAACCCCGTTCTTGTGAACGCTTCCGCTCGCGATCTATAAATTGGTATGTAGATGCATCTCCCCTTTCACTCATTGCTTAGATGAACTCATAGATGGATCTTGGTGAAACCGTAGGAAATTTTTTATTTTCTGCAACGTTCCCCAACAGTGGCATCATGAGCTAGGTCTATGCGTAGTTCTCTATTGCACGAGTAGAACACAAATTTGTTGTGGGTGTAGATCTTGTCAACTTGCTTGCCGCTACTAGTCTTTTCTTGCTTCAGTGGTATTGTGGGATGAAGTGGCCCGGACCGACCTTACACGTACGCTTACATGAGACAGGTTCCACCGACTGACATGCACTAGTTGCATAAGGTGGCTAGCGGGTGTCTGTCTCTCCTACTTTAGTTGGAGCGGATTAGATGAAAAGGGTCCTTATGAAGGGTAAATAGAAGTTGACAAAATCACGTTGTGGTTATTCGTAGGTAAGAAAATGTTCTTGCTAGAACCCAATTGCAGCCACGTAAAAGATGCAACAACAATTAGAGGACGTCTAACTGGTTTTTGCAGCAATTGTCAATGTGATGTGATATGGCCAGAAGTTGTGATGAATGATGAATGATATATTGTGATGTATGAGATCATGTTCTTGTAATAGGAATCACGACTTGCATGTCGATGAGTATGACAACCGGCAGGAGCCATAGGAGTTGTCTTTATTTTTGTATGACCTGCGTGTCATTGAAGAACGCCATGTAAATTACTTTACTTTATTGCTAAACCCGTTAGCCATAGAAGTAGAAGTAGTCGTTGGCGTGACAACTTCATGAAGACACAATGATGGAGATCATGATGATGGAGATCATGGTGTCATGCCAGTGACGAAGATGATCATGGAGCCCCGAAGATGGAGATCGAAGGAGCTATATGATATTGGCCATATCATGTCACTACTATATAATTGCATGTGATGTTTATTATGTTTTATGCATCTTGTTTACTTAGAATGGCAGTAGTAAATAAGATGATCCCTTATAATAATTTCAAGAAAGTGTTCCCCCTAACTGTGCACCGTTGCTAAAGTTCGTCGTTTCGAAGCACCACGTGATGATCGGGTGTGATAGATCCTTACATTCACATACAACGGGTGTAAGAAAGATTTACACATGAAGAACACTTAGGGTTAACTTGACGAGCCTAGCATGTACAGACATGGCCTCGGAACACAGAGACCGAAAGGTCGAACATGAGTCGTATGGAAGATACGATCAACATGGAGATGTTCACCGATGATGACTACTCCGTCTCACGTGATGATCGGACACGGCCTAGTCGACTCGGATCGTGTAACACTTAGATGACTAGAGGGATGTCTAATCTGAGTGGGAGTTCATTAAATAATTTGATTAGATGAACTTAATTATCATGAACTTAGTCTAAAACTTTTGCAAAATATGTCTTGTAGATCAAATGGGCAACGCTCATGTCAACATGAACTTCAACGCGTTCCTAGAGAAAACCAAGCTAAAAGATGATGGTAGCAACTATTCGGACTGGGTCCGAAACCTGAGGATCATCCTCATAGTGGCCAAGAAAGATTATGTCCTAGATGCACCGCTAGGTGAAGCACCCATCCCAGAGAACCAAGACGTTATGAACACTTGGCAATCACGTGCTGATGATTACTCCCTCGTTCAGTGCGGCATGCTTTACAGCTTAGAACCGGGGCTCCAAAAGCGTTTTGAGAAACACGGAGCATATGAGATGTTCGAGGAGCTGAAAATGGTTTTCCAAGCTCATGCCCGGGTCGAGAGATATGAAGTCTCCGACAAGTTCTATAGTTGTAAGATGGAGGAAAATAGTTCTGTCAGTGAGCACATACTCAAAATGTCTGGGTTGCACAACCGCCTGTCCCAGCTAGAGATCAACCTCCCGGACGAGGCGGTCATTGACAGAATCCTTCACTCGCTCCCACTGAGCTACAAGAGCTTTGTGTTGAACTACAATATGCAGGGGATGGTGAAGACCATTCCTGAAGTATTTTCAATGCTAAAGTCAGCAGAGGTTGAAATCAAGAAAGAACATCAAGTGTTGATGGTCAATAAGACCACTAAGTTCAAGAAGGGCAAGGGTAAGAAGAACTTCAAGAAGGACGGCAAAGATGTTGCCACGCCCGGTAAGCCAGTTGCCGGGAAGAAGTCAAAGAATGGACCCAAGCCTGAGACTGAGTGCTTTTATTGGAAAGGGAAGGGTCACTGGAAGCGGAACTGCCCCAAATACTTAGCGGATAAGAAGGCCGGCAACACTAAAGGTATATTTGATATACATGTAATTGATGTGTACCTTACCAGTACTCGTAGTAACTCCTGGGTATTTGATACCGGTGCCGTTGCTCATATTTGTAACTCACAGCAGGAGCTGCGGAATAAGCGGAGACTGGTGAAGGACGAGGTGATGATGCGCGTCGGGAATGGTTCCAAGGTCGATGTGATCGCCGTCGGCACGCTACCTCTACATTTACCCACAGGATTAGTTATGAACCTCAATAATTGTTATTTAGTGCCAAGTTTGAGCATGAACATTGTATCTGGATCTCGTTTAATACGAGATGTCTACTCATTTAAATCCGAGAATAATGGTTGTTCTATTTATATGAGAGATATGTTTATGGTCATGCCCCGATGGTCAATGGTTTATTCTTAATGAATCTCGAACGTAATGTTACACATATTCATAGCATGAATACCAAAAGATGTAAAGTTGATAACGATAGTCCCACATACTTGTGGCACTGCCGCCTTGGTCAGATTGGTGTCAAGCGCATGAAGAAGCTCCATGCTGATGGACTTTTAGAGTCTCTGGATTATGAATCATTTGACACATGCGAACCATGCCTCATGGGAAAAATGACCAAGACCCCGTTCTCCGGAACAATGGAGCGAGAAACCAACTTATTGGAAATCATACATACTGATGTGTGTGGTCCAATGAGCGTTGAGGCTCGCGGAGGATATCGTTATGTTCTCACTCTCACTGATGACTTGAGTAGATATGGGTATGTCTACTTGATGAAACACAAGTCTGAGACCTTTGAAAAGTTCAAGGAATTTCAGAATGAAGTAGAGAATCAACGTGACCGAAAGATAAAATTCTTATGATCAGATCGTGGAGGAGAATACTTAAGTCACGAATTTGGTACACACGTAAGGAAATGTGGAATCGTTTCACAACTCACGCTGCCTGGAACACCTCAGCGTAACGGTGTGTCCGAATGTTGTAATCGCACTCTATTGGATATGGTGCGGTCTATGATGTCTCTTATCGATTTACCGCTCTCATTTTGGGGATACACTCTAGAGACAGCTACATTCACTTTAAATAGGGCACCATCTAAATCTGTTGAGACGACACCGTATGAATTATGGTTTGGGAAGAAACCTAAGCTGTCGTTCTAAAAGTTTGGGGATGCGATGCTTATGTCAAGAAACTACAACCTGAAAAGCTCGAACCCAAGTCGGAAAAATGCGTCTTCATAGGATACCCTAAGGAAACCATTGGGCATACCTTCTACTTAAGATCTGAGGGCAAGACCTTTGTTGCCAAGAACGGATCCTTTCTGGAAAAAGAGTTTCTCTCGAAAGGAGTAAGTGGGAGGAAAGTAGAACTCGATGAAGTACTACCTCTTGAACCGGAAAGTAGTGCAGCTCAGGAAAACGTTCCTATGGTGCCTACACCGATTGTAGAGGAAATTAATGATGATGATCAAGGTACTTCTGATCAAGTTGCTACTGAACTTCGTAGGTCCACAAGGACACGTTCCACACCAGAGTGGTATGGCAACCCTGTCCTAGAAATCATGTTGTTAGACAACGGTGAACCTTCGAACTATGAAGAAGTGATGGCGGGCCCAGATTCCCACAAATGGCTAGAAGCCATGCAATCCGAGATAGAATCCATGTATGAAAACAAAGTATGGACTTTGACTGACTTGCTCGATGATCGGCGAGCGATAGAAAACAAATGGATCTTTAAGAAGAAGACGGACGCGGATGGTAATGTCACCATCTATAAAGCTCGACTTGTCGCTAAGGGTTATCGGCAAGTTCAAGGGATTAACTACGATGAGACTTTCTCTCCCGTAGCGAAGCTTAAGTCCGTCCGAATCATGTTAGCAATTGCCGCATACTATGATTATGAGATATGGCAGATGGACGTCAAAACAGCATTCCTTAATGGTTATCTTAAGGAAGAGCTGTATATGATGCAGCCGGAAGGTTTTGTCGATCCTAAGAATGCTAACAAAGTGTGCAAGCTCCAGCGATCCATTTATGGGCTGGTGCAAGCATCTCGGAGTTGGAACATTCGCTTTGATGAGATGATCAAAGCGTTTGGGTTTATGCAGACTTATGGAGAAGCCTGCGTTTACAAGAAAGTGAGTGGGAGCTCTGTAGCATTTCTCATATTATATGTAGATGACATACTTTTGATGGGAAATGATATAGAATTCTTGGACAGCATTAAGGCCTACTTGAATAAGTGTTTTTCAATGAAGGACCTTGGAAAAGCTGCTTACATATTAGGCATCAAGATCTATAGGGATAGATCGAGACGTCTCATAGGTCTTTCACAAAGCACATACCTTGATAAGATTTCGAAGAAGTTCAAAATAAATCAGTCCAAGAAAGGGTTCTTGCCTGTACTGCAAGGTGTGAGATTGAGCTCGGCTCAATGCCCGACCACGGCAAAAGATAAAGAAGAGATGAGCGTTATCCCCTATGCCTCAGCCATAGGATCTATTATGTATGCCATGCTGTGTACCAGACCTGATGTAAACCTTGCCGTAAGTTTGGTAGGAAGGTACCAAAGTAATCCCGGCAAGGAACACTGGACAGCGGTCAAGAATATCCTGAAGTACCTGAAAAGGACAAAGGACATGTTTCTCGTTTATGGAGGTGACGAAGAGCTCGCCGTAAAGGGTTACGTCGACGCTAGCTTCGACACAGATCTGGATGACTCTAAGTCACAAACCGAATACGTGTATATGTTGAATGGTGGAGCAGAGCATCGTGGCGGGATCTACATGTGAAGCGGAGTACATGGCAGCCTCGGAGGCAGCGCATGAAGCAATTTGGGTGAAGGAGTTCATCACCGACCTAGGAGTCATACCCAATGCGTCGGGGCCGATCAAACTCTTCTGTGACAACACTGGAGCTATTGCCCTTGCCAAGGAGCCCAGGTTTCACAAGAAGACCAGGCACATCAAGCGTCGCTTCAACTCCATCTGTGAAAATGTTCAAGATGGAGACATAGATATTTGCAAAGTACATACAGATCCGAATGTCGCAGATCCGTTGACTAAACCACTCTCGCGAGCAAAACATGATCAACACCAGAAGTCTATGGGTGTTCGATTCATCACAATGTAACTAGATTATTGACTCTAGTGCAAGTGGGAGACTGTTGGAAATATGCCCTAGAGGCAATAATAAAAGGATTATTATTATATTTCCTTGTTCATGATAATTGTCTTTATTCATGCTATAATTGTATTATCCGGAAATCGTAATACACGTGTGAATACATAGACCACAATACGTCCCTAGTAAGCCTCTAGTTGACTAGCTCGTTGGTCAACAGATAGTCATGGTTTCCCGACTATGGACATTAGATGTCATTGACAACGGGATCACATCATTAGGAGAATGATGTGATGGACAAGACCCAATCCTAAGCATAGCACAAGACCCAATCCTAGAGCTTTTCCAATGTCAAGTATCTTTTCCTTAGACCATGAGATCGTGTAACTCCCGGATACCGTAGGAGTGATTTGGGTGTACCAAACGTCACAACGTAACTGGGTGACTATAAAGGTGCACTACAGTTAGCTCCGAAAGTGTCTGTTGGGTTGACACGGATCGAGACTGGGATTTGTCACTCCGGATAACGGAGAGGTATCACTAGGCCCACTCGGTAGTGCATCATCATAATGAGCTCAAAGTGACCAAGTGGCTGGTCACGGGATCATGCATTATGGTATGAGTAAAGTGACTTGCCGGTAACGAGACTGAACGAGGTATTGGGATACCGGCGATCGAGTCTTGGGCAAGTAACATACCGTCTGACAAAGGGAATAGTATACGGGGTTACTTGAATCCTCGACATCGTGGTTCATCCGATGAGATCATCAAGGAGTATGTGGGAGCCAACATGGGTATCCAGATCCCGCTGTTGGTTATTGACCGGAGAGCCGTCTCGGTCATGTCTACATGTCTCCCGAACCCGTAGGGTCCACACACTTAAGGTTCGGTGACGCTAGGGTTGTATGAATATGAGTATGCAGCATACCGAAAGTTGTTCGGAGTCCCGGATGAGATCCCGGACGTCACGAGGAGTTTCGGAATGGTCCGGAGGTAAAGAATTATATATAGGAAGTGCTGTTTCGGCCATCGGGAAAGTTTCGGGGTCACCCGGCATTGTACCGGGACCACCGGAAGGGTCCCGGGGGTCCACCGGGTGGGGCCACCTATCCCGGAGGGCCCCGTGGGCTGAAGTGGGAGGGGAACCAGCTCCTAGTGGGCTGGTGCGCCCCCCCTTCGGCCCCCTCCTGCGCCTAGGGTTGGAAACCCTAGGTGGGGGGGGGGGGCACCACTTGCCTTGGGGGGCACTCCACCCCCCCCTTGGCCGCCGCCCCCTTGGGAGATTGCATCTCCCAGGGCCGGCACCCCCCCTGGGGGCCTATATAAAGGAGGGAAGGGGGGAGGGCAGCCACACCCTTGTGTCTTGGCGCCTCCCTCCCCTGCTACACCTCGTCCTCCTCCCGCAGCAGCTTGGCGAAGCCCTGCCGGAGTTCTGCTGCATCCACCACCACGCCGTCGTGCTGCTGGATCATCATCAACCTCTCTTTCCCCCTTGCTGGATCAAAATGGAGGAGACGACACGTTGACCGTACGTGTGTTGAACGCGGAGGTGCCGTCCGTTCGACGCTAGGATCTCCGGTGATAGGATCACGATGAGAACGACTACTTCAACCCCGTTCTTTTGAACGCTTCCGCTCGCGATCTACAAAGTGGTATGTAGATGCATCTCCCCTTTCACTCGTTGCTTAGATGAACTCATAGATGGATCTTGGTGAAACTGTAGGAAAATTTTTATTTTCTGCGATGTTCCCCAACAGAAAGAACCACCGTAAGGATAAAAAATGAAAGTAGCAAAGGCACAATTTATGAGAAGAATTGGAAAACGAATGAAGATACTTGAGGGGATTTAGATACATGAGAACGAAGAGATCATGAACTGATTAGAGGATATTTGAACGATTCACCGGTAAGATTTGGAGAACGATAGCTCATGCTGAGAATGAAGAATTATGACATGATGGCCTTCGGAGGAAAGAAATGGAAACAACTCATGAAATGCTTCGGATGGTAAGAAAAGAATTCTCACAGTCGAAAACAATTATGAGAGGATGGCATCAAGCTTGAACTACGCATCTTTGGAAGAACGGGTAAGGATTTAAGAGGAACTCTTCTTCGGTCTTCAAAATCCGAGAATGGCGATGAGAAACACCACCATGAATTGTTGAGACACTCCAGAATGAAAATTAGAAAGGTTGAACCAACAATGAAAGAATTTGAAAGATCTTGGAGAAAGACATTTGACTGGTGATAATTCATTCTTACGTCAAACTTTGTAATGAATTTGAGAATAACTCCGGAAAGAATTAGAAGAGTCAGGTAAGATCTTGGAAAAGACCTGTGGGTTAGGGCCCACTCAAAAGAAAACACCGTTGAACGATTGATCAAAAGGTGGGGATTGCACCGGTTGAATTAAATGGCTTGAATGAGATAATAATCTCCAAATAGCTTGAACATATTAAGAATAGAAAACACGAATCTTCTGAGATATCTTGAGCACTCCGGAACAAATGAATAACAAGAAGTGAGTGATTGAGAGGTGCACCGGCATGGGAAACTTTTGAAACGAGGAAAGGGATATGATCAACACCGAAAGCGTCCACCAGAAAAGAATATAAGAATGAAGATGAACTTGAAGCTCATGAGCATCTTCACAAGGGATCACCGGATCAGAACATTGATTGAAAAGAGTGAAGAGACTTCACATGAATAAATGGACACTTGATTAAAATATATGGGTCCTTGAAGAAAAGGGTGGGAGGGCGGGAAAAAACAAAGGCAACTTGGGACGGAGGAAGAAACACCATTGAGAAAACTTAGAGATGATCTTGTGGATGTTGAAATGATTGGATCCACTTGAACAGAAGCACGCCGGTAGGAAAAGAATTAACATGACAACCTCGATGATCAAGAAGGATTAGTATTCACATAGCAATATGAGAACACCATTTAGGGAAGGTATGGATCAACACTTGACTTCGAAGCAACTTGAATACCACAAATAAAACAAAACACAGGATTTGGCTTGCAGAATAAGCCGAAACAAACATATGATAGAGATTTCATCCGAAGTATTCGTGGTGGGGCCCACACGGGCTTGATCGTACAGCACCATCATGTACAAGGAAGTGCACAAGACATACGAAGTGTCCCCGAATCGGCATAGCCAAGGATTCTTTAAGACACAATGAGACCACTGTAAAAACGACCGTGGATAGGTGGACCACTAGACGTCGAAACCCAATCTCATATCATGCATTTGTCGGAAAGAAAAAAAAACTAGAGCTACTTGATTTCCCACCTATAAAACTCCCGAAACTTTCTGGTTATGCAATATGGTGTTGGGGATACAGGGGAAGCAATATATAACTCACCCAAAACTAACAATTCCTACATCCAAGATGTATCCATCCGTCAACACATAACCAAGAAACCTTTGGAAATCGTGTACCTCAACCTTCGAAAAGCATCCATTATACAAGCTATGGCAATACTCCCGAACTCCCCAGTACTGGGTGGCGTCGAGGTTATCTCACCAAGAATTGCATAAAAGAGATTTTCGATGTCGGCAAAACTCAGGTATTCCGGAACTGCAACGATAAAATTATGATGACAACACCTCGGAGCTCAACTCCCCGGGACACTGCCACAACCCCTAAATGTCAGGAGGCACCAAGAACAATGTTCTCATCATAAGAATATTAGAATGATCCCAAGATACCCGCGTGATCCTAAAATAAATTTAAGTGAAATTTGAGGAGAGGAAAGTCAAAACATCTACGTCAGGAGACCTCACCAGAGCGACGAAGGGACCGAGGAGTAAAAAGAATCCTACTCTTCGATATATATAATCCTAAGACTCAAAACATTTTTGTTCTAGACTCAACAATGCCAGCAAACAATCAAGCAGGGGGCTCCTAAGTTGGGGATGGCTCTGATTACCAACTTGTAACACCCACGATGCGGCTATATCTCCCACGTGTCGAAGCACGACTTAGAGGCATAACCGCATTGTGGTTTTGTTGCAAGAAGGGTCATCTTCACACAATCCCATGTAATGAACAAGACTGGGATAAAGAGTTGGCTTACAATCGCCACTTCACACAAGTACTTAAATAAATCATACATCATTCAGAGTACACACATAGTCCGACTACGGACAAAGCCAAAAGAAAAGAAGATAACCCAACTGCTAGATCCTCGATCGTCCCAACTGGTCTCCACTACTGATCAACATGAAACGAAACATAGCAACGCCCAAGGTCTTCGTTGAGCTCCCATCTGAGCTCGGTTGCATCACCTACACTGGTATCATCGGCACCTGCAACAGTTGTGATAGTATCTGGTGAGTCACGAGGACTCAGCAATCTCGAAACCCACGAGATCAAGACTATTTAAGCTTAATGGGAAAGGAATGGGTAAGTGGTGAGGTTGCAGCAGCGACTAAGCATGATATGGTGGCTAACATACGCAAATAAGAGCGAGAAGAGAAGCAACGGAACGGTCGTGAAGCTAGCAATGATCAAGAAGTGATCCTGAACTCCTACTTACGTCAAACATAACCCAAAACCGTGTTCACTTCCCGTACTCCGCCGAAAAGAGACCATCACGGCTAGACACATGGTTGATGCGTTTTAATTAAGTCAAGTGTCAAGTTCTCTACAACCGGATATTAACAAATTCCCATCTGCCACATAACCGCGGGCATGACTTTCGAAAGATAATACCCTGCAGGGGTGTCCCAACTTAGCCCATCACAAGCTCTCACGGTCAACGAAGGATATTCCTTCTCCCAGGAAGACCCGATCAGTCTTGGAATCCAGGTTTACAAGACATTTCGACAATGGTAAAACAAGACCAGCAAGACCACCCAACTGTGCCGACAAATCCTGATAGGAGCTGCACATATCTCATTCTCAGGGCACAACGGATGAGCAATCCGTACAACTAAAACCAGACCTCAAGTTTCCTTGAGGGGGCGCTGCAAAGGGCTCTAGTTTGGACCAACACTCGGAGGAGCACTGGCCCGGGGGGGTTAAAATAAAGATGACCCTTGAGTCTGCAGAACCCAAGGGCAAAAGGTTTAGGTGGCAAATGTTAAAACCAATGTTGGGCCTTGCTGGAGGAGTTTTATTCAAAGCAAACTGTCAAGGGGGTCCCATAAATCACCCAACCGCGCAAGGAACGCAAAATCAAGGAACATAACACCGGTATGACGGAAACTAGGGTGGCAAGAGTGGAACAAAACGCCAGGCATAAGGCCGAGTCTTCCACCCTTTACCAAATATATAGATGCATTAATTAAATAAGAGATATTGTGATATCCCAACATAATCATGTTCATCATGGAGCAATCTTCAACTTCACCTGCAACTAGCAATGCTATAAGAGGGGCTGAGAAAAAGCAGTAACATAGCCAAACAATGGTTTGCTAGGAAGGGTGAAAAGGTTAGAGGCTGACATGGCAACTTGGGAGGCATGGTAAACAAGTGATAGGTAGCATAGCATAGCGATAGAACAAAGCAACTAGCAAGCAAAGATAGAAGTGATATCGAGGGTAATGGTCATCTTGCCTGAAATCCCGCAAGGAAGAAGAACGAGTCCATGAAGAAGACAAACGGACATAGTCGGACGAATCCTCACAACTCCGGAACGAAACCGAAGCTAAGAGAAGCAAACTGGAAAGAAGCAAACAACATAGTAAACACACAAGCATAAACATGTCATGATGCACAAACAAGTATGATGCATGTCCGGTTTAATGAGGCATGGCATGGCAATATACACAAACAACACTACAAGTTAAGTGGAGCTCAATATGCAACAAGTTGCATATTGACGAAACAACACATCAATTATTTAGTTCTCTCTCATTTAGGAACACAACAATATTACATGTTGTTAAACATGGCAAGAGGTGAAACATAATTAATCTAACTATTTAGGCAAGTTTAGATGAGGCCGGAAACAAGAAATGATAATTCCAGAAAATCCCCATATGTTATTTAGCAATTAATAGAAACAACAAATATAAACATTTTAAATGTTGTTATTATGATGCGGACATATGCAAGTCTTAAGCAATTTTATGAAAATGTTGACATGAGCAAGATACGAGGCATTTGTCACCGTGGCGGAAAGAAAGGGTGTCACGGCGACGAATCCAAAAATGATGCCACGGCAACATATCAATTCCGGTAGCTCATGGAGATACCGGTGCAAAAGGAGGCGTGCGGATGTGCGCAACATGCTAGAGATGGTGGGATGATCCCGGTTACCGGGTTCCCACGGGTCGACGACATGGCAAACGAGGAGGAACGTGCAAGGATCAACTTGGACACGGTTTGAACATGAGCATCTCATACAACATGCATTCGTCCATGGGTCATCGTCTCGGGGTTATACCTTTGAAGCGTGCATTTTCGGAGCAGTTCGAGTTCAAAGCAGTGTAGATGGAAGTAGACGTTCTTGCAGCGGTCATAGTGGAAGTAGTTGTACTTGTGTCGTAGTGGTGCTATCGGTCATCGACGACGGTAGTGGAAGTAGTGGTTCACGGACGTCGTGGAAGTAGTCGTTCATGGTGACGGTAGAGGTACTCGCGATCTTGGCGACGGTAGTGGTACATCTCGTAGTGGAACTTGGTGCATCCACGGTGTTTGGGCATAGTGGTACTCATTCCGTAGACGAACTTGACGGGGCATGGTTGTCGTGGTACTTGACGTTATCCGGGACGGTCTTGGTGTATCTGCGTAGAGGTACTGGCAGTTTGTGTAGTCGATCTTGTCGGTCCAACACGAAGCAACACAGGGAGCCTCGGGGCGGCGCCAGATCTGGGCAGAACTTGTCAGATCCGTCTTGAAGGAGGACGGGGTTGACGTGGCGGTGCGGATTTGGCGGGAAGAAGGTCGCACGAGGGACGGGGAGGTCGCTGCAGTAGCTTGTTGGGGCGGCGGGAGGAGGCGCTCGGGAGCCCGACGATGGCGGCCAGGCCTGGCGGCAGAGGCAGGAGGTTGGCATCATGCGGCGACGGGGATGGAGAAGGCGCGCTGGACGAGGGGTCGAGCTCGGGAAGGAGGACGAGCGTTGCAGGCTCGTGAAGACCATGGCGACACCGTTGCCGGCGGTGTCCTTGGTGCGAAGCAGGGTCGAGGCAGGGGCACGGGGCTGAATGGCCTCACGCGCGGTTGGCTGATGGTAGCCGCGGCCATGGTGGTGGTCACCACGAAGCAGAGGAGGCCGGAACTGCTACCGCTGACGAGGCATGGCGAACGAGGAGGCCGGGGATGCAGATGACGGCGGGATCCGGTGAGGAGGCGTTGAAGATGGCCGGATCCGGGCCAGCTCGGGTTGGGGAGGCGAGGTAGCAAACCGGTGGCGGGCCTGGCGCAGGGGAGGTCGAGGTCGCCGGCAGCAGAGGCTGCAACGCGGTCGGGCTCGGGCGCTGCGTGCATGGTGGTGGCGGCGCACTGTAGGGAACGAGGGCGAGAGAGATGGGGATCGAGGAGAGAAGTGGGATCAGGCTAGGGTTAGGATTAGATAGGTGGGCTGACCTGCTGGGAGGCCCAATTGGCCAGCTGGGCTCTCTTCTCCCTCTCTCTTATTTTCTAAAACAGAAAATAACAAAGAAGAAAAGAAGAAGGGAGGAGGTGTTGGGGAAGAAGTTGGACACGCGGATAATTTTCCCGGACTCGCAAAAAAAGCGCTTGTTCCAAGAAAATAGAGAAGGCAATGATTGAGAGATTTAAATCCAAACTCATTTGATTTAAATTCAAATGAGTTGAATAGGAAGAGAGGTTTGGGAAGGTCCAAAAATGTTTGGGTTTTTGGTGGAGCTCCGGAATATGATGAAAGAATATATGGCAAGGTTGGAGACTAAGAATTAAGATAAGAAAGGCATTGGGATAGTTTGCAAGTGTGTTATGGTGATTTCCAAATTAAAGAAATATTTTATATAGCTCCCTAATATTGGGAGGATATGTTATAAAGAGAAGTCACCCTTCCCTCAATTTAAATAGATCAAAAGATCTATGCAATTTATTTAGATGAGTTTTAAAAATTAAATGACATGATGGCATGATGACATGATGCAATGCAAAAAAAAGAGCAAGCACAAAACAAACACACGGTGATCACGAAAAATATGGAAGTCTTCTGGAGCATCGGTCTCGGGGCGTTACAACCACGTCCTCCATCACCACCATGCCGTTGTGCTGCTGCTGGATGGAGTCTTCCTCAACCTCTCCCTCTCTCCTTGCTGGATCAAGGCATGGGAGACGTCAATGGGCTATACGTGTGTTGAATGTGGAGGTGCCGTCCGTTCGGCACTAGGATCTCCGGTGATTTGGATGACGACGAGTATGACTCCTTCAACCTAGTTCTCTTGAACGCTTCCGCTTAGCGATCTACAAGGGTATGTAGATGCACTCTCCTTCCCCTCGTTGCTGGTTTCTTCATAGATAGATCTTGGTGACACGTAGGAAAATTTTGAATTTCTGCTACGTTCCCCAACATCATATATCGTCATTATTGCCTTTCACTTGCACGACCGAACGATGTGTATAATAATAAGAGTGCACGTGCATTGGACTAAGCTGGAATCTGCAAGCATTCAACTCAAGAGAGAAGACAAGTAATATGGGCTCTAAGTTAAATAAACAATCATGCATATAAGAACCACTAAGCATTTTCAATATAGTTTTCTCGACCCCCAAAGGAAAGAAAAGAAAATAAAACTATTTACACGGGAAAGCTCCCAACAAGTAAGAAGAAGAACTAGAAATCTTTTTGGGTTTTCATTTTAATTTCTACTACAAGCATGGAAATTAAACTAACTAATTTTTTTTGGTTTCTCTTAATGTTTATCAAACACACAAGAAGAAAACTAGAAAAAGAAATTTAAACTAGCATGGATAATACAATGAAAGAGTATGAGCACCGACGACTAGTGTGTGAACATGAATGTAAAGTCGGTGAGAAATACGTACTCCCCCAAGCTTAGGATTTTGGCCTAAGTTGGTTTAGTACCAATGACCGCCTGGCTGATATCCATAAGTGAAACTGGGGTTGTACTGAGATGCAGAGGCGATCGCCTCCTGAGCAGCAGCGTGTTGGCGAGCTGCCTCCATTCCTCTCTCATATTCAGTTGCTTCTTCCCTGGTGACAACATATCTTCCTTTTGCCTGATAATCAAAAAGGTAGGGAGCAGGAAGAGTAACAGGGACAATGTTGCGTCTGTCATAGATTAGTGGATAATGGAGGAATTGTTCATTCCTCTCAAGAAAATGATGATCGAACATAGCTTCTTTATCCAAATAAACATGAGGTAAAAGCATATCCCCCTCTCGTGGGGCTATATTTAAGAAAATTAGCCACACGGGTTGCATAAATTCCTCCAAATAAATCCCCCTTCTACTATTATTCTGCAACCTACGTGCAACTATTGCCCCCAAGTTATAATCTTTATAACCTGACACAACACTCTTGAGGACACAAAGATCAGGGACACACATGCGACATGCTTCATCCTTACCGTTAATGCATCTACCAATAAAAATAGCAAAATAATGTATAGTAGGAAAATGAATGCTCCCTATGGTAGCTTGTGCTATGTACCTAGATTCTCCCACAGTAATACTAGCAAGAAAATCTCTAAATTCAGATTTGCGAGTATCATTAATATTACCCCACTGCGGGAGTTTGCAAGCAGATGTGAAATCCTCTAAATCCATGGTATAAGATGTATCATAAATATCAAACATGACACTAGGAGAATTACACACACAGATATATTGGAACCTCCGCACAAAGGAATCAGTCAATTGATAGTATTGAGGACATTTATCTTGTAAGAAGTCCTCCAGCTCGGCATTACGCACATACGCGCCAAATTCCTCCTTGAAGCCTGCTTCGACCATAAAATCATCGGATGGCCACTCACAAGCTCGTACATTTGCGTCCCTCGGCAATTGAACATCTTGCTCACGTATAGCAATCCTTGGCCATTTCTTTGCCGAGGAACCACCTTGGTACATTCTTCTACGCATATTTCTTTCTCTGAAAAATTCTAAAATTTTAGTAACTTCAAAATAAAAGTGAATAAAACTAAACAAGATTGGTAGCAACTACTCCTACAAGTGCCTAGATCCTATATCATGCATTGGAATTACTTGGGACCTCAAAAATTTAACATGCAAGCTCAAGAACATGGTCACCTATGCAGCATAAATTTGAAATGAATAAAGCACTAGAACAAAAACTAATTGGACCAATGGAGGAGTCACATACCAAGCAACAATCTCCCAAAGCAGTTTTGTGAATGGAGCTTTGAGCTAAGAGATCGAAAATCGTAGCAAAACGAGCTAGAACTCGTGCTTGAGCTGGATGGGGATTTTTTGGGTAGAAGATGAAGTGTGTGGGTGCTAGCTTAAGTGGAGGGGGGCCACTAGGGGCCCACGAGACAGGGTGCGCGCCCTACAGGGGGGCACCCTCCTCTCTCGTGGCCTGGTGCTTGCCCCTCCTGCTGTGTTTTCACTGCCTAAAATCCTTAAATATTCCAGAAAAAATCATACTAAATTTGCACGGCATTTGGAGCACTTTTATTTTTGGACTATTTTTTAATGCACGGATAATACTATTTTTGCTTTATTTATTCTAAATAACAGAAAGTAAAAAGAGGGTACAGAAGGTTGTGCCTTCTAGTTTCATCCATCTCGTGATCATCAAAATGAATCCACTAACAAGGTTGATCAAGTCTTGTTAACAAACTCATTCTGAATAACACAGAACCGGAGAAATTTCGAATAACACTAAGTTACCTCAACGGGGATATGAAAATCCCCAACAATAAGAATATCATACTTTTTCTTGACAGTAGGGAGAGGAAATTCAAAACCTCCAAAAATGGTAGTTGGAACTTTTTCAATAGAATTGATACTATGAACTTGAGATTGTTTCCTCGGAAAGTGTACCGTATGCTCATTACCCACTAGTAGAAAAAGGGCCTACAGTCCCGGTTGGTGAGGGCCTTTAGTCCCGGTTCATGAACCGGGACTAAAGGTTCGGTACTAATGCCCTAACCCTTTAGTCCCGGTTCAATCCAGAACCGGGACAGATGGGCCTCCACGTGGCCTGTCGCTGAGCCCAGGCAGGAGGGCCTTTGGTCCCGGTTGGTGGTACCAACCGGGACCAATAGGCATCCACGCGTCAGCATTTCCGTGGCTGGGGTTTTTGTTTTTTTTTTGAAAATGGGGGGGGGGGGGTTAATTGAGGTGTTTCATATATTGTGCTATAGCTAGCTAATTAATAGAGAGAAGTGTCCTCTCTTTTGTCCGTGCTTGGTCGACGCTACGTACCATACATACATACGTATAGAGAGGACTAGCTAGACACGCTAGCTAGCTAGTAAGCAAACAGAAGATCGTCATGAACATATATGTATACAGAGAGAAGTGATATCGACCACCTCTCCTTCTCCGAGAGATTGGTCGAACAAACAAGTTCTCGTATATCTATCCGACACTACCGGCTACATATATACAATAATTATCTTTTACAAATATATAATCTCCTAAAATACGGACGCGTGGTCCACATAGTATTCTCCGTCTTCAGCGATCACGTGGTCAAGAAAGAATGCCGCCAATTCCTCTTGAATTGCTCGCATGCGATCTGGTGCTAGGAGTTCATCCCGCATCCGAAACATCTAATTTTAAGAAGGGGGTCAATACATACATATATATATATATATATATATATATATATATGAATGAATGAAACTCAACACAAATGATGGTAATAAAATAAAATTGTGAATATTGTTATTTACGCACTTCATATTGTTTGTCGGAGTAGCCCCGCTCACAGGTCGTGTGGCGAATGGACTCGCAAATGTAGTATCCACAGAAATCATTCCCTTGTTCCTGCCACAACCACTTTACAAGAAATAGAGGTCAATCAAACTGATAATTAGCAAGCATGCTAAATGGTATTGATGAAACTAGCGCTTGAATCACTAGGAGATGCCTGGAATATGCTACTATATAGTACTTACTTTCGGGTGCCTAAATTGCAGCTTCTTCGGTAGTCCCGGAGCTTTTTTGCTGAATTTTCTCCAAGCCCTGCCATACAAAGAAAACAATTACTTGATATCAGAAATGAACAAAGTTGCTGATATGGTGGATAATGATCGATTTAACTTACTTCTCGAGCATTTCAGTCATGTCCGCATAATCCTTGGGATCTTTTCGCTTGGAGTCTAAGACAGTTACTACTCCCTTCTCAAGCTTAATCTCTAGGAGAATATAGTGGTAGCTGCGCACACATGCATAACTCATCAATATTACATTACTATAACCTGGACTAATAAGGAAACCGAATATGCCACAAGACAGTAACACTCACTTGAAGTTGTAAGGAAAGAGTATTATATCTTTGTGTTCATTTATTTCCAACGATCGTAGCAAGTTGGCCTCGGTTTCTTGGGCACGATATTGAACCTCAGTTGCATCTATGAGATACGTGTTAATGAACCCAATATCTCCCACTTGTCTTTTCTTCAATTCGGCGATCTTCAATCTGCATAATATAGTGAGGATAATTATAAATACATGCAAATGAAAGGGCTGAGTTATATAGAGAGACTTAATGACGGAAGTAGTACTACTTACAGACAGTAGGAGGTGACCGTTGCTTTATCGATGGCCAATTGATTGAAAAACTGATAGAACTCCTCAAATGGAATAGGCAACAGTTCAATTCCAAGGAGGTCATGCTCCTTTTTAACTCTCACATACAAAGTACTCCTCCCCTCAGACTCTTTGCAGGTTTTCATGTACCAATCATGCAATCTTCGCATCATCGTTGATAGAGAACTTTCATCTTTGACGAGAGGCTTCCCGTACTCGTATCTTTGTATCTGCACCTCCAAGATATCATAATGTACATCGTCGGGCAGGTAATCTGCAGGATTGCCATAACCGGGCACCATCCTCGGATCGACGATGTCGCTAGCAGGCACCTTGAGCGGGGGGCACGATTGCTTCGCTTGTTCGCCGAGCTGGGCAATTTGTTTCCCAGCTCGTCGTTCTTTCATCCTTTGATCACTTTTAGTACTTCCCGACCTCTCCGCTTCGGCAAATGCCTTTCCAATAATGCGCTCATAGTTGCCTTTCGGCGGAGACTTGGGTGGTTTTGTCAGGGCAGCCAGAGTGCGCTTCCCTTTCACCGGATCTACCTTCTCCTCCGGAGGTGGATGTCTCTTTGCTTTCAACCCTTGAAACCAGTCATCCACTTCGGTCTGCGCGATCTTCGCGTTTTCCTCCTTGCTCCTCTCGTACGGTAACTTCTCTGGAGTCTTCAGAGAAGGACCGAATCTGTATCTCCTCCCGCCTTTGGCTGTACTGCTAGACGCCGGCAGAGTAGACGGAGCGGATGTCTTCTTTCCTTGCTTACGAGGTGGAGGAGAAGGACTGCGATGCGCCGTAGAAGCCGGAGCGGCGGCGGGTCTCTTCCGCCCTTGCTGACGAGGCGGAGAAGGAGGAGGCTGGCTGCTCGGGCACGCCGGCGCAGGCGGAGAAGGAGGCGGAGTGCCGCCACGCGCCGGAGAAGGAGCGGGCCGAGTGCCCTGATCGTCACTCGCCGGTGGAGGAGGCGGAGTGCCCTGACTCGCCGGAGGAGGAGGAGGAGGCGGAGGCGTCCAGTTCGGAAGGTTGATGAGATCCTTCCGCCATAGGCATGGAGTCTTCAGAGCAGAACCCAGCCGATACTCCCCTTCACCGGTAGGGTGGTCAAACGGGAGGTCCTCAGATCCCTCCGTTATTTCATCGACCATCACCTTAGCATATCCTTCTGGAATCGGCCGACAGTGAAAAGTTGAGTCGGGTTTAGTAGGATAAACAGAGCCAACAGCCGCCTTGACCTTCAAATTGCTCCATTGCGCCATAAGGTGGCAATTTTCAGCATCCGTGATAGCATCCACGGGATAGCTGGCAGGAGCCGTCAAGGCATGCTCTGGCTGAAGCAGCTCGGTGGAAGCCACGCTGCTTTTCCGCTGAGATGGCGGGGTAGCTTCGGGGGAAGCTTCGGCAGGTCGTTTGCTGCGATCTGCTTCTCGTTCCTCTAGCCCCATTACCCTTTCGTGCAGCGACTGCAGTTGGCTCTGCTCCAGTTTCTTCCTCCTCTCGTGGGTTTTGTAACCCCCTGCGTCCGGAAATCCAGCCTTCCACGAAACGGAGCCTGGCGTGCCTCGTGTCCGTCCAGGGTGCTCAGGATTGCCGAGGGCCATTGTGAGCTCGTCCTTCTCCCTGTCTGGAACGAACGTCCCTTGCTGCGCTGCTTCGATATATTGCTGAAGCTTCTTGACTGGTATGTCCAATTGTTCCTCCGTCCAAATGCACTTCCCTGTTATAGGGTCCAAGGATCCGCCGGCCCCAAAGAACCAAGTCCGGCAACGTTCTGGCCAGTTCATTGTCTCTGGTTCGATCCCTTTATCAAGCAGATCATTCTCAGCCTTGGCCCACTTAGGCTGGGCTACGAGGTAGCCACCTGACCCCGTGCGATGGTGAAGCTTCTTCTTCTCAGCATTTCTCTTGTTTGTCGCCGACATTTTTTTACTCTTTTCCGATGTCTTGTGGGCCACAAATGCGGGCCAGTCATCTCTGATCTTCTCATATTTGCCAATGAATTCTGGTGTCTCATTTTTTCGACATACCTATTGAGGTCTTTCTTCCAATTCCTGAATAGGTCTGCCATCTTCCTCAGAGCAAAAGACTTGATTAATGGCTCTATAACTGGCTTCTCCGGATCATCCTCCGGCGGTAGGGTGAAATTTGACTTCAGCTCAGTCCAAAGATTCTTTTTCTGCATCTCATTGACATAAGACACCTCAGGGTCTTCGTTCTTAGGCTTATACCATTGCTGGATGCTGATCGGGATCTTGTCCCTAACCAGAACCCCACACTGAGCAACAAATGCCTTCTTTGTCCGGTAGGGTTCAATCGGTTGGCCGTCGCGCGCGATTTGTATGATCTCAAACTTTTCATCCGAGCTCAACTTTTTCTTCGGGCCTCGTCTCTTTACCGAAGTTGTGCTCGATCCGGAGGGCTAGAAAAAAGAACAAAGACGAGAGTTAATTAATATGTGTACATACCAAAACAATGAATGCATCAATTAGCTAGTCAGCACAGGCTTAACTAATATATATACCTGGCCGGACTCGGTTTGGTGATCACCGGAGCCGTCCTCACGGTCTACTTCTTCACCCTCTCCTTCTTGCACCGGCATTGGGTCATCGGAGCCATGTAAATCAATGAGGAGAGGGCCAGCTGCTTCTTCACCCTCTCCTTCCAGACCATCGTTGTCGTTGAGAAACATCGAGGAGAGGGCATCACTTCCTTCTGCGATTATGTCCCTCAACAACGCTTCTTGTGCTTCGTCTCGGGGGGTGTCCATAGTTTCTACAAATATTTACAACATGGCAATTATTATTCAAACATGACAGATATGGATATATTAGTGGCAAACGTAGAACTAGCTAGCTAATCACAATAAGGAATCATATTAGTGGCCTCGACGCTGCTTCTCTAGGGTTTGGGGTGGCCTCGACAACGCTTCAAGGGTTAGGGGGTGGCCTCGAGAACGCTTCAAGCTAGGAGGGGGTAATATCGACCCCCCACGTGTTGAAGCTATCGGGAGGGGGTCGGCGTTGAACACTACATCTATGTCCCACAAGTGACGTGGGCATCGACGCCCGCGGTAGGGTAGAGGGTCGTGGATCGCCGAGCGGTCGAGGGTCAAGGGGTCGGGAGGATCGCCGAGGGGTCGAGAGCCTTCGACCCTTGACCCCTTAACGACCCTCGACCCTGAAACCTTCGACCCTTGACCCCTTAACGACCCTCGACCCTGAAACCTTCGACCCTTGACCCCTTAACGACCCTCGACCCTCTACCCTAGTTCCCGACCCTCGACCCCTCGGTGATCCTCGACACCCTCGTTATATCGACAACGAAGCAACATACATATACATGGGAAAATAATGTTATCGGGGAGGGGGTATCGGTACCCCCCCCTCGTGTCAAAGTTTCTTCTTTCTCCTCTATTCCTTTCTTTCTTCTTCTCCTCTCATGTTGAAGTTATCGGGAGGGGTATATCGACGATGACAGAGGAGAAGATCGAAGAAAAAAAAGAAGAAAAAAAGAGGAGAAGAAGAAAGGAATAGAGGAGAAGAAGAAAAAATAGAATATTTTCTATTTTTTCTTCTTCTCCTCTATTCCTTTCTTCTTCTCCTCTTCTTTTTCTTCTTTTTTCCTCTTCTTATTTATTTCTCCTCTTCTTCCTCCCCTCTTCTTCTCCTTTCTTCCTCTTCTTTTTTCCTTTTTCCTCTCATTCTTTTTCTTCTTCTTCCTTCTTAAAAATACATGAAGTAGTATTGCTTGTTTTTTTAAAATAATGTTCAAATAAAAATCTATGAACAGAAAACATATATATACACAGAGAACATATATACATTTTTATAAAAATGCAAAAAACAAAAAAATCTAAAAAAAGACATATAAACAGATATACACATATACATATATACTCATACATATACACACATAATCAGGAAAAAAACTATATTTGCAAAAAAAAGGGGGAAGAGGGGGGCGGTGCCGGCCCTGACCAAAGCGGCGCGGGGCGAGGCAGAGGCGACGGCGAGGCAGAGGCGGGGCGGCGACGGCGTCGGGACGGCGCGGCCGGGGTGGCCCGCGGCGACGGCGTCGGGGCGGCGCGGGGTGGCGACGGCGTCGGGGCGGCGCGGGGTGGCGACGGCGTCTGGGCTCGAGGGCGCGGCCGGCGACGGCGTGGGCTCGGGGGCACGGGCGACGGCGACGGCGGCGGGGCAGCCTGGCGGCGTCGTCGGGGGGCAAATGCGCGATGAAACTGAAAATTTTCACAAGTGTTGTTTATATACACTGAGCATTAGTCCCGGTTGGTGGCACCAACCGGGACTAATGCCCCCTTTAGTCCCGGTTGGTGCCACCAACCGGGACCAAAGGCCAATTTTCAGCAGCCCAAAGGGCGGGAAGCGGCGGCCTTTGGTCCCGGTTGGTGGCACCAACCGGGACTAAAGGGGGGCATTAGTCCCCGTTGGTGCCACCAACCGGGACCAAAGGCCCCCTTTAGTCCCGGTTGGTGCCACCAACCGGGACCAAAGGCCTTGTGCTGCCCCGCGCCATTGGTGCCACCAACCGGGACCAAAGGCCTTGTGCTGCCCCGCGCCAAATGTTTAGTCCCACCTCGCTAGTTGAGAGGGAGCCGCACCAGTTTATAAGGTGTGGTGCGGCTCCCCTCTCGAGCTCCTCTCTAAAGCAGGCTTTTGGGCCTAACTCTGCCATCTGTGCCTGTGGGCCTACTGGGCCTTCCACGGGCTTGAATCCTGGCCCATAGGGTTTCTAGTCGTATTCAGGCCGTGGGGGCCCAGTAGGTGGCATTTTTTTGTTTTTTTGTTTTATTTGTTGCTTTATTTAGTTTATTTTGGTTTTGGTTTATTTTTCTTTTGGTCTTTTGCTTTATTTTTTTAATTCTTTTTGCTTTTAGTTTTAGAAAAATTATAAACTTTCTGTTAGTGCCATTAGTTTTCAAATCTGAAAACTCTTTTTTTGTTTTCTTTGTTGCTTTATTTATTTTATTTTGTTTCTACTTACAACAAAATACTTATTGTTGCTATTTTTATTTTTTTCAGTTTTTTGTTCTGTTTTCTGCATTATTTAGTTTTTGTTGTTTTTTGCTTTATTTTTTAATTCTTTTTGCTTTTAGTTTTAGAAAAATTATAAACTTTCTGTTAGTGCCATTAGTTTTCAAATCTGAAAACTCTTTTTTTGTTTCCTTTGTTGCTTTATTTATTTTATTTTGTTTCTACTTACAACAAAATACTTATTGTTGCTATTTTATTTTTTTCAGTTTTTGTTCTGTTTTCTGCATTATTTATTTTTTGTTGTTTTTTGCTTTATTTTTTAATTCTTTTTGCTTTTAGTTTTAGAAAAATTATAAACTTTCTGTTAGTGCCATTAGTTTTCAAATTTGGAAACTCTTTTTTTGTTTTCTTTGTTGCTTTATTTATAAACCGGTGTGAGCGCCCTTCGGTTGGCGAGGTTTTAAAATTCATAGTTTTCAAATGAACTCTGAAAAAGTTGGCATAGCATGTGCATGTACAAAACGGACAATGGTATCATACTCGTCTGTTACAAAGTTGGCATGTTATCATCATAATAGTTGCGGGAGAAAGTCTTCACTTTTTCTTCGCTTGTGTCGTTTGCTTATTGCGCCGTAACCATGGATAATCTTCATCGTTTATCAGGATGCTTGGGTCAGCCTTGACTTTGAAGGGGGGAATTTCATGAAACTTTTCATACTCTTCAGACATGTCTGTCTTGCCCTCCACTCCCAGGATGTCCCTTTTTCCTGAAAGAACTATGTGGCGCTTTGGCTCATTGTATGATGTATTCGCTTCCTTATCTTTTCTTTTCCTCGGTCTGGTAGACATGTCCTTCACATAGATAACCTGTGCCACATCATTGGCTAGGACGAACGGTTCGTCAGTGTACCCAAGATTTTTCAGATCCACTGTGGTCATTCCGTACTGTGGGTCTACCTGTACCCCGCCTCCTGACAGATTGACCCACTTGCACTTAAACAAAGGGACCTTAAAATCTACTCCGTAGTCAAGTTCCCATATGTCTGCTATGTAACCATAATATGTGTCATTTCCATTGTCGGTTGCTGCATCAAAGCGGACACCGCTGTTTTGGTTGGTGCTCTTTTCATCTTGGTCAATCGTGTAAAATGTATTCCCATTTATCTCGTATCCTTTCCAAATCATTACAGTCGAAGATGGTCCCCTGGACAACAAGTACAGCTCATCACAAACAGTGCTGTCACCTCTGAGACGTGTTTCCAACCAACTGCTGAAAGTCCTGATGTGTTCACATGTAATCCAGTCGTCGCACTGCTCCGGGTGTTTGGAGCGCAGACTGTTCTTGTGTTCATCGACATACGGGGTCACCAAGGTAGAGTTCTGTAGAACTGTGTAGTGTGCTTGAGACCAAGAATATCCGTCCCTGCATATTATTGAGTCCCTTCCAAGCGTGCCTTTTCCAGTCAGTCTCCCCTCATACCGCGATTTAGGGAGACCTATCTTCTTAAGGCCAGGAATGAAGTCAACACAAAACCCGATGACATCCTCTGTTTGATGGCCCATGGAGATGCTTCCTTCTGGCCTAGCGCGGTTACGAACATATTTCTTTAGGACTCCCATGAACCTCTCAAAGGGGTACATATTGTGTAGAAATACGGGCCCCAGAATGACAATCTCGTCGACTAGATGAACTAGGACGTGCGTCATGATATTGAAGAAGGATGGTGGGAACACCAGCTCGAAACTGACAAGACATTGCGCCACATCACTCCTTAGCGTTGGTACGATTTCTGGATCGATCACCTTCTGAGATATTGCATTGAGGAATGCACATAGCTTCACAATGGCTAGTCGGACGTTTTCCGGTAGAAGCCCCCTCAATGCAACCGGAAGCAGTTGCGTCATAATCACGTGGCAGTCATGAGACTTTAGGTTCTGGAACTTTTTCTCTGGCATATTTATTATTCCCTTTATATTCGACGTGAAGCCAGTCGGGACCTTCATACTGAGCAGGCATTGAAAGAATATTTCTTTCTCTTCTTTCGTAAGAGCGTAGCTGGCAGGACCTTTATACTGCTTCGGAGGCATGCCCTCTTTTTCGTGCAAGCGTTGCAGGTCCTCTCGTGCCTCAGGTGTATCTTTTGTCTTCCCATACACGCCCAAGAAGCCTAGCAGGTTCACGCAAAGGTTCTTCGTCACGTGCATCACGTCGATCGAAGAGCGGACCTCTAGGTATTTCCAGTAGGGTAGGTCCCAAAATATAGATTTCTTCTTCCACATGGGTGCGTGATTCTCAGCGTCATTCGGAACAGCTAGTCCGCCGGGACCCTTTCCAAAGATTACGTGTAAATCATTGACCATAGCAAGTACGTGATCACCGGTACGCATGGCGGGCTTCTTCCGGTGATCTGCCTCGCCTTTGAAATGCTTGCCTTTCTTTCGACATTGATGGTTGGTCGGAAGAAATCGACGATGGCCCAGGTACACATTCTTCCTGCAGCTTGCCAGGTATATACTATCGGTGTCAAGTAAACAGTGCGTGCATGCGTGGTATCCCTTGTTTGTCTGTCCTGAAAGGTTACTGAGAGCGGGCCAATCGTTGATGGTCACGAACAGCAACGCCTTTAGGTTAAATTCCTCCTGTTTGTGCTCATCCCACGTACGTACACCGTTTCCATTCCACAGCTGTAAAAGTTCTTCAACTAATGGCCTTAGGTACACATCAATGTCGTTGCCGGGTTGCTTAGGGCCTTGGATGAGAACTGGCATCATAATGAACTTCCGCTTCATGCACATCCAAGGAGGAAGGTTATACATACATAGAGTCACGGGCCAGGTGCTGTGATTGCTGCTCTGCTCCCCGAAAGGATTAATGCCATCCGCGCTTAAAGCAAACCATACGTTCCTTGGGTCCTTTGCAAACTCATCCCAGTACTTTCTCTCAATTTTTCTCCACTGCGACCCGTCAGCGGGTGCTCTCAACTTCCCGTCTTTCTTACGGTCCTCACTGTGCCATCGCATCAACTTGGCATGCTCTCCGTTTCTGAACAGACGTTTCAACCGTGGTATTATAGGAGCATACCACATCACCTTCGCAGGAACCCTCTTCCTGGGAGGCTCGCCGTCAACATCACCAGGGTCATCTCGTCTGATCTTATACCGCAATGCACCGCATACCGGGCATGCGTTCAGATCCTTGTAGGCACCGCGGTAGAGGATGCAGTCATTAGGGCATGCATGTATCTTCTCAACCTCCAATCCTAGAGGGCATACGACCTTCTTTGCTGCGTATGTACTGTCGGGCAATTCGTTATCCTTTGGAAGCTTCTTCTTCATTATTTTTAGTAGCTTCTCAAATCCTTTATCAGGCACAGCATTCTCTGCCTTCCACTGCAGCAATTCGAGTACGGTACCGAGCTTTGTGTTGCCATCTTCGCAATTGGGGTACAACCCCTTTTTGTGATCCTCTAACATGCGATCGAACTTCAGCTTCTCCTTTTGACTTTCGCATTGTGTCCTTGCATCGACAATGACCCGGCGGAGATCATCATCATCGGGCACATCGTCTGGTTCCTCTTGATCTTCAGCAGCTTCGCCCGTTGCAGCACCATCGTGCACATCGTCTGGTGCATCTTGATGTTCAGTAGCATCACCGTATTCAGGGGGCACATAGTTGTCATCGTACTCTTCTTCCTCGCCGTCTTCCATCATAACCCCTATTTCTCCGTGCCTCGTCCAAACATTATAGTGTGGCATGAAACCCTTGTAAAGCAGGTGGGTGTGAAGGATTTTCCGGTCAGAGTAAGACTTCGTATTCCCACATATAGGGCATGGACAACACATAAAACCATTCTGCTTGTTTGCCTCAGCCACTTCGAGAAAATCATGCACGCCCTTAATGTACTCGGAGGTGTGTCTGTCACCGTACATCCATTGCCGGTTCATCTGCGTGCATTATATATAATTAAGTGTGTCAAAAATCATTACAGAACATCATGAATAGATAATTAAGTGACCAAATTAATAGAAGTTCATCATCACATAAAAACCAAAGTAGATACATAGTTCTCATCTAACAACATAAAGCTCTGCAGAGCATCTAAATTAATTAAACCATACATTGAAACTATGTAAAACATTTCAATGCGAAAACAAATGCGATCATAATCGCAACCAAGGTAACAACTGATCCAACGGCATAATGATACCAAGCCTCGGTATGAATGGCATATTTTCTAATCTTTCTCATCTTCAAGCGCATTGCATCCATCTTGATCTTGTGATCATCGACGACATCCGCAACATGCAACTCCAATATCATCTTCTCCTCCTTAAGTTTTTTTATTTTTTCCTTCAAGAAATTGTTTTCTTCTTCAACTAAATTTAACCTCTCGACAATAGGGTCGGTTGGAATTTCCGGTTCAACAACCTCCTAGATAAATAAAATCTATGTCACGTTGGTCGGCATAATTTTCATAAACAATAAATGAACCAATAGTTATGAAAAGATAATATATACCACATCCGAATCATAGACAGGACGAGGGCCGACGGGGGCGGATACCAAAACCATCGGCGCACTATATAAGATGCAATAATAAAAGTAAGAAAATAATACAAGTATCTATCTAAACAAACAAGTAATAATATTTTTCCTTTCAGAAAGAAGATAAGAACAAGAGGCTCACCACGGTGGTGCCGGCGATGAGATCGGCGCGGGTGATCGACGGCGGTGAAGACGGGGACGGGGCGTGACGGACCGCTAAACCTAGATAAATATTGAGGAAAATGGAGCTTGGCGGTCGAGCTTGGAGAGGAGAAACCTTAAGTAGTGTGGCTCGGGCATTCCATCGAACACCTTGTGTGCATAGGAGGTGAGCTAGAGCACCACCAAGCCCTCTCCCCCTCGGCCAGAAAAAACAGAGCAGTGTGCTCTGCTCTTGCGCGAGGGGCTATATATAGGCAGAACCATTGGTCCCGGTTGGTGGCATGAACTGGGACTATAGGTAACCCTTTGGTCCCGGTTAATGCCACCAACCGGGACCAATAGTGGTGGGCCAGGAGCCAGGACCATTGGTCCCGGTTCGTCCCACCAACCGGGACCAAAAGGTCCGGACGAACCGGGACCAATGGCCCACGTGGCCCGGCCGTCCCCCTGGGCTCACGAACCAGGGCAAATAGCTCCATTGGTCCCGGTTCTGGATTGAACCGGGACTAATGGGCTAAACTGGCCTGGACGAAAGCCCTGTTTTCTACTAGTGACCATTAACATGAAAGTGACATTGCCTTTGTTGCAATCAATAACAGCCCCTGCAGTATTAAGAAAAGGTCTACCAAGGATAATAGACATACTATCGTCCTCGGGAATATCAAGAATAACAAAGTCCGTTAAGATAGTGACATTTGCAACTACAACAGGCACATCCTCACAAATACCTACAGGTATAGCAGTTGATTTATCAGCCATTTGCAAAGATATTTCAGTAGGTGTCAACTTATTCAATTCAAGTCTACGATATAAAGAGAGAGGCATAACACTAACACCGACTCCAAGATCACATAAAGCAGTTTTAACATAATTTCGTTTAATGGAGCATGGTATAGTAGGTACCTCGGGATCTCCATGTTTCTTTGGTATTCCACCCTTAAAAGTGTAATTAGTAAGCATGGTGGACATTTCAGCTTCCGGTATCTTTCTTTTATTTGTGATGCTATCCTTCATATACTTAGCATATCAGTTAAGCACATACGTAAGAAAATATGTCTAACCATTTTAGCAAAGCGTTCAAAATCTTCATCATCCTTTGACTTGGATGGTTTAGGAGGAAAGGGCATGGGTTTCTGAACCCATGGTTCTCTTTATTTACCGTGCTTCCTAGCAACAAAATCTCTCTTATCATAACGTTGATTCTTTGATTGTGGGTTATCAAGATCAACAGCAGGTTCAATCTCTACAACATTATTTTTGCTAGGTTGAGCATCAACATGAACATTATCATTAACATTATCACTAGGTTCATGTTCATCACCTGATTGTGTTTCAGCATCAGAAATAGAAATATCATTGGGATTCTCAGGTGTGTCTACAGTAGGTTCACTAGAAGCATGCAAAGTCCTATCGTCTTTCTTTTTCTTCTTTTTAGAAGAACTAGGTGCCTCTAAATTATTTCTCTGAGAATCTTGCTCCATTCTCTTAGGGTGGCCTTCAGGATACAAAGGTTCCTGAGTCATTCTACCAGTTCTAGTAGCCACTCTAACAGCAAAGTCATTTTTATTATTTAATTCATCAAGCAAATCATTTTGAGCTTTAAGCACTTGCTCAGCTTGAGTAGAAACCATAGAAACATATTTGCTAACGCGGTGAAGTTCATCTTTAACTCTAGCCAGATTATCACCTACGCTTCCTATCTCGAAAGCATTATTTTTTGACTCTCTACCAACATAAGCATTAAAACTTTCTTGTCTAGCCATAAAGTCATCAAATTCATCTAAGCATGGGCTATGAAATTTAGTAGAGGGTATTTCAACTTTATCATATCTATAGAGAGAATTTACCTTTACTACCTGTGTCGGGTTATCAAGACAATGTGGTTCTTCAACAGGCGGTATATCATGACCATGTATTTCTTCAATAGGTGGTAAATTCTTAACATCTTCATCTTTAATACCTTTTTCTTTCATTGATTTCTTTGTCTCTTGCATATCTTCAGGACTGAGAAATAAAACACCTCTCTTCTTCGGAGTGGGTTTAGGAATAGGCTCAGGAGTTGGCTCAATTGGTTCTGGAGTTGCTTCAGGAATTGGCTTAGGAAGAGTCCATTATTTTCATTAGTCAACATATTATTCAATAATATTTCAGCTTCGTCGACTGTTCTTTCCCTGAAAACACAACCAACACAACTATCCAAGTAGTCCTTGGAAGCATCAGTTAGTCCATTATAAAAGATATCAAGTATTTCATTTTTCTTAAGAGGATGATCAGGCAAAGCATTGAGTAACCGGAGAAGCCTCCCCCAAGCTTGTGGGAGACTCTCTTCTTTGATTTGCACAAAATTATATATTTCCCGCAAGGCAGCTTGTTTCTTATGAGCGGGGAAATATTTAGAAAATAAGTAATAAATCATATCCTGGGGACTACGCACACAACCAGGAGCAACATAATTATACCAAGTCTTAGCATCACCCTTTAATAAGAACGGAAATATCTTAAGGATATAATAATAGCGAGACTTCTCATCATTAGTAAACAGGGTAGCTATATCATTCAACTTAGTAAGATGTGCCACAACAGTTTCAGATTCAAGGCCATAAAAAGGATCAGATTCAACTAAAGTAGTAATTTCAGGATCAACAGAGAATACATAATCCTTATCAGCAACACATATAGGTGAAGTAGCAAAAGCACGATCGGGTTTCATTCTATCATTAAGAGACTGCTGCTTCCATTTAGCTAATAATTTCTTAAGATCATATCTATCATTGCAAGCAAAAATTTCCCTAGCAGCTTCTTCATTCATAACATAACCCTTAGGAACAATAGGTAATACATAATCATTGGGAGAACCTTCATCATCACTATCATCAGTAATAGGATCTTCAGTAATTTCATTCCCCCTAACTCTAGCAAGTTGTTCATCAAGAAATTCACCTAATGGCAAAGTAGGTTCACGCACAGAAGTAGTTTCATCATGCATAGCAGAAGTGGCATCATCAATAACATGCGCCATATCAGAATTCATAGCAGTAGTAGGTTTAGGTGTCACAAGCTTACTAATAACGGAAGGAGAATCTAGTGTAGATCTAGATGGCAGGTCCTTACCTCCCCTCGTAGTTGAGGGCAAAATAGTAGTTCGATCATCTTTCATGTTCTTCATAGTGATCAACATATATAAATCCCAAGTGACTAAGAGAATAGAGCTATGCTCCCCGGCAACGGCGCCAGAAATTAGTCTTGATAACCCACAAGTATATGGGATCGCAACAACTTTTGAGGTAAAGTATTCAACCCAAATTTATTGATTCGACACAAGGGGAGCTAAAGAATATTCTTGAGTATTAGCAGTTGAGTTGTCAATTCAACCACACCTGGATAACTTAGTATCTGCAGCAAAGTATTTAGTAGAAAAAGTGGTATGATAATAAAGGTAATGGTAGCAAAAGTAAAGATAAATGTTTTTGGTTTTTTTGAAGTAGTTGTAATAGTATCAACGGAAAAGTAAATAAGAGAAGAACAATATGTGAAAAGCTCGTAGGCAATGGATCAGTGATGGATAATTATGCCGGATGTGACTCCTCATGTAATAGCTATAACATAGGGTGACACAGAACTAGCTCCAATTCATCAATGTAATGTAGGCATGTATTCCGTAAATAGTCATATGTGCTTATAGAAAAGAACTTGCATGACATCTTTTGTCCTACCCGCCCGTGGAAGCGGGGTCCTAGCGGAAACTAAGGGATATTAAGGCCTCTTTAAATAGAGAATCGGAACAAAGCATTAGCACATAGTGAATACATGAACTCCTCAAACTACGGTCATCGCCGAGAAGTATCCCGATTATTGTCACTTCGGGGTTGTCGGATCATAACACATAATAGGTGACTATAGACTTGCAAGATAGGATCAAGAACACACATATATTCATGAAAACATAATAGGTTCAGATCTGAAATCATGGCACTTGGGCCCTAGTGACAAGCATTAAGCATAGCAAAGTCATAGCAACATCAATCACAGAACATAGTGGATACTAGGGAACAAACCCTAACAAAACTAACTTGATTACATGGTAAATCTCATCGAACCCATCACCGTCCAGCAAGCCTACGATGGAATTACTCACACACGGCGGTGAGCATCATGAAATTGGTGATGGAGGATGGTTAATGATGACGACGACGATGAATCCCCCTCTCCGGAGCCCCGAACGGACTCCAGATCAGCCCTCCCGAGAGAGATTAGGGCTTGGCGACGGCTCCGTGTCGTAAAACGTGATGAAATTTTCTCCCTGAATTTTTTCTCCCCAAACGTGAATATATGGAGTTGGAGTTGAGGTCGGTGGAGGTCCAGGGGGCCCACGAGATTGGAGGCCGCGCCCTAGGGGGCGCCCCTTGTCTCGTGGATAGCCTGTGTGCCCCTTTGTCTTGATTCTTTTGCCAAAAAATCTTATTAATTCCAAAAAGTTCCTCCGTGGATTTCCAGGACATTTCGAGAACTTTTCTTTTCTACACATAAAACAACATCATGGCAGTTCTGCTGAAAGCAGCGTTAGTCTGGGTTAGTTTCATTCAAATCATGCAAGTTAGAGTCCAAAACAAGGGCAAAAGTGTTTGGAAAAGTAGATACGTTGGAGACGTATCATCCGGCCACTAGCCTATACGCACTAACCAACTACGCGAGAACAGTTATGGGCACTCGACGTCGTGGTATCAGCCGAAGCCTTCTTGACGTCAGTGACTGAGCGGTACGCGCCGGGATGGACTGGAACGCATGCTCTTGTTTAAGGGAGGCTTATGTCTGCTCACCGGCCGCATTCGCAACGTGTAGGTGTGTGATACGTCTCCAACGTATCTACTTTTCCAAACACTTTTGCCCTTGTTTAGGACTCTAACTTCCATGATTTGAATGAAACTAAACCGGACTGATGCTGTTTTTAGCAGAACTGCCATGATGTTGTTTTATGTGTAGAAAAAAAAAGTTCTCGGAATGTCCTGAAAATCCACAGAGGAACTTTTTGGAAAATATAAGAAATACTAGCGAAAGAATCAAGACCAGGGGGCCCACACCCTGTCCACGAGGGTGGGGGGCGCGCCCACCCCCCTGGGCGCACCCCCTGTCTCGTGGCCCCCCTGGGGCTCCGTCGACCTCAACTCCAACTCCATATATTCCGTCTCGCGGAGAAAAAAATCGGAGAGAAAGTTTCATCGCGCTTTACGATACGGAGCCGCCGCCAAGCCCTAATATCTCTCGGGAGGGCTGATCTAGAGTCCGTTCAGGGCTCCGGAGAGGGGGATTCGTCGCCATCATCATCATCAACCATCCTCCATCACCAATTTCATGATGCTCACCGCCGTGCGTGAATAATTCCATCGTAGGCTTGCTGGACGGTGATGGGTTGGATGAGATTTACCATGTAATCAAGTTAGTTTTGTTAGGGTTTGATCCCTAGTATCCACTATGTTCTGAGATTGATGTTGCTATGACTTTGCTATGCTTAATGCTTGTCACTAGGGTCCGAGAGCCATGATTTCAGATTTGAACCTATTATATTTTCATGAATATATGTGTGTTCTTGATCCTATCTTGGAAGTCTATATTCACCTATTATGTGTTATGATCCGACAACCCCGAAGTGACAATAATGAGGATACTTCTCGGTGATGACCGTAGTTTGAGGAGTTCATGTATTCAGTATGTGCTAATGCTTTGTTCCGGTTCTCTATTAAAAGGAGGCCTTAATATCCCTTAGTTTCCGCTAGGACCCCGCTGCCACGGGAGGGTAGGACAAAAGATGTCATGCAAGTTCTTTTACATAAGCACGTATGACTATTGTCGGAATACATGCCTACATTACATTGATGAATTGGAGCTATTTCTGTGCCACCCTATGTTATAACTATTACATGAGGAATCGCATCCGACATAATTATCCATCACTGATCCATTGCCTACGAGCTTTTCACATATTGTTCTTCTCTTATTTACTTTTCCGTTGTTATTGTTACAATCACTACAAAACCCAAAAATATTACTTTTGCCAACGTATCTACTTTTCCAAACACTTTTGCCCTTGTTTTGGACTCTAACTTGCATGATTTGAATGAAACTAACTCAGACTAACGCTATTTTCAGCAGAACTGCCATGATGTTGTTTCATGTGTAGAAAAGAAAAGTTCTCGGAATGTCCTGGAAATCCACGAAGGCACTTTTTGGAATTAATAAGAATTTTTGGCAAAAGAATCAAGACCAGGGGGCCCACAGGCTGTCCACGAGACAGGGGGCGCGCCCCCCCTAGGGCGCGGCCTCCTATCTCGTGGGCCCCCTGGACCTCCGCCGACCTCAACTCCAACTCCATATATTCATGTTCCGGGAGAAAAAAATTGGGGAGAAAATTTCATCGCGTTTTACGACACGGAGCCACTGCCAAGCCCTAATCTCTCTCGGGAGGGCTGATCTGGAGTCCGTTCGGGGCTCTGGAGAGGGGGATTCGTCGCCGTCGTCATCATCAACCATCCTCCATCACCAATTTCATGATGCTCACCGCCGTGCGTGAGTAATTCCATCGTAGGCTTGCTGGACGGTGATGGGTTGGATGAGATTTACCATGTAATCAAGTTAGTTTTGTTAGGGATTGATCCCTAGTATCCACTATGTTCTGAGATTGATGTTGCTATGACTTTGCTATGCTTAATGCTTGTCACTAGGGCCCGAGTGCCATGATTTCAGATTTGAACCTATTATGTTTTCATGAATATATGTGTGTTCTTGATCCTATCTTGCAAGTCTATAGTCACCTATTATGTGTTATGATCCGACAACCCCGAAGTGACAATAATCAGGATACTTCTCGGTGATGACCGTAGTTTGAGGAGTTCATGTATTTGTAGGGGAGCGTTGTCGTGGAATTGTCACGGCAGATGTCCTTAGTGTCAGGACTTAGTCGCGAGGCCAATGCATCTATGTGGCAGCTTGAGAGGGGTTGGGCGGAATCGAGAGATACAGGGCGGATCAACACGCAAGACAAGGGTTTAGACAGCTTCGGGCCCCGGGAAACATCATTCGGTAAAAACCCTACATGCTGTTTGAGGCTAGGTCTCATTATCATCACGAGGGAGTCGTCGTAAACCGGATCTCCTCTTTGTGTCTAGCCCTAAGATTGTTTCTTCTTGTTTGTAGCTTGTCCCTCTTTGGGGAGCCCTGCCCCTCCTTATATAAGTTAGAGGGGCGGGTTACATGTGGAGTCCTAGTAGGACTAGGACTAGTCTATCTCTAATACAAACCGGATACAAGTCCAGGTCTTAACTCCTTGTAAGACAAATATTGCTTATGCCTTTCCTCTTAAACCGGCCCACCATAGTATGAACCGGCCTTCATGAGCCGCTCGTTGGGCCACCAGGTCTTGTCGCTCCTTGCACCCGCCTGCCGGATTACCAATGAGTCGTGAACCGCCAGGTCCAAACGGTTCACCGGTGAACCGCCAAGCGTCAGCGGGGTCTCAAATAAACCGCCAAGTCTGGCCGGGTTAACTTCCGGCCGGTTTACACCGCAGGGTATATCCCCGACATTAGCCCCCAAGTTTAGCTTGGATTTATCCATGGTAAAATTATGCTGCAAAATAAATACCAGAAAAAATTTGGCAGATTGTGCTCCGGGTTAAGAACTCTTGTAGACCGGCACCTGATCGTCCTTAATTCCTTTGTCATTTCCTCCTCCTAGAAAATCTGGGTCAATAACCAGCTTCATACTCAAATTGCTGATGTTGGCTTCTTATGGAAAAAATATTGTGAAGAATAATCCACTTGAGTCGGCTTCCAAACCGCCGGTTTAAGAAATATTGGTCTTGAAATACTCATCTAATATTCAACCAGTTTGAAGATGCAGAACTTGCCAGTTTTATCATTGCCAAAGACTGTTGGGTTGCAGCCACAGGGTCATAATGATTGGTGACACCGGTTCAACCTAATTTGCTCAATCAGAGAATTTGAAAATATTTCTTCGATAATAATATAATACCTGTAGCCCCCAAGTCTTTGAGCAGAACAAAGTGGTGGCTTAAGACTTTGCTTCAATATAAATACTGCCACTTTTAAAGAAATCCATGTTGTTCATCCCAGTGACTAGTAAAAACTGAATACTCCATACTATGTAGCCCCCAAGTGCCGGGTTGTCATGCTTGCAGCAACCTGGGACTTGTAATTGTCTTATACTCATAAAAACTTCAACCAGTGTAGCCCCCAAGGGCCGGGTCATTATGCAATAATGAGCAGGGACTTTGTAGGTATAATCATGTAGATTTGAGCAATGATGTGTAGCCCCCAAGGGCCGGCTCAGTAAGATAATATTGAGCTGGGACTTAATATATACTTCAATGAAAATAACATCATATGATGTAACCCCCATCATGGGACTTGAATCCACGTCCACAAGGTTAAGAGCCTTGTGCTTTTACCAACTGAGCAGTGGACCCTTCAATATAATGAATAAAAAGCTTTGTACCTTCAACTGTTGACAGGAGCAATTGGTAGCCCCCAAGGGCCATCTCATTATGATGTAATGAGTCGGGTCTTTCAATAAGGCCAATAAAAATGACTTTGCATTAGCCCCCAAGTGTCATCGTGCATGCTTGCAGCGATATGAGACTTGTATATTTGATGTAATCTCAATTTGAATAATGTAGCCCCCAAGTGTCGGGTCGTAAGCCTGCAGCGACTCAGGACTATTCCTTCAATTGTAGAATAAATCATATCCATTAATAATATGATAACCATTGCGCTAAAAGCGACTTTGAAAACCTCAATTATAATATTGGTCATTGATAACCATAATAAAAATCTAGCCATGTTGCCTTATTCAAGATAATATAATTGGCGACTTATAGTCCAAAGCCAGGCCGGGCTAACAAACACCGGATAATTTCTCATCATATACTGGCGACTTATCGTCTTAAAGCCAGGACGGTTTAATAAACACCGGATAATTTATCATCATGCTTTATTCAACCTGTCTCTGCATACAATAAGTTTAAAGTGTCCTGGCGGCTTACCACCGGACGGGTCATAATGCCCAACATATAACCCAGGTTTATAACCAAGGCTGCATTTAAGAATAATCAATGAAATATATCATACCTGTGACGTTGAATCACATCATTGGTTTACCAACTTTTTGTAGTAAGGGTGATAACCCCAATCTTGAGTAATGATAACTCCTTTCATACTGTGTCGGTTTATGATAAACCGTACCGGGTTGTGATAAACATCGGTTTAACCATATATAATACTGGCGACTCGTAGTCAAACCAGACCGGGCGGATAGTCGCCGGATTAAGATTTGATCATGTACTGACAACTTGTAATTGAAAGTCAAGCCAGGTTAATGAATCACCGGTTTACTCCATAATAAGATGGTAATGTAAAATCAAACCGGGCAGATAGTCTCCGGATTAGGATTTGACCGTGTTCCGCCAATTTGTAATTGATAGTTTGAAACGGATTAACAATGTCGGTTTAAAAAACGCAACAAAAATCAAATAACAGTTATGAAAAAAATATGGAAGCAAAGGCAATGATAAGACCGTTTGCAAAAAGAGGCTTTACTGAGCCGATCTGATGGTGTTACCATGGTCGGACAAGACCAAGATCCCAATAAGGTGTAGCTATGGTTCAAGTCAGCCAGGTCCCCAACTGAAACCGTGGCATTGTGCCGATCAAGTGGCGTGGCAATGGTTCGGGTTCGACCAAGCCCCCAAGTGACTCTATGGCCTTAGGCCGATCAAGAGGCGTGACTGGTTCAGACTTGACCATGTCCCCAAGTGATCTGGTGGCTTTCACCTATCAAAAGGTGTTTGCATTGGTTCGGACACGACCAAGCCCCCAAGTGATATTGTGGCACTAGGCCGATCAAGAGGTGTGGCTATGGTTCGGATACGACCAAGCCCCCAAGTGACCAATAATATGATAAGCCAATAAGGCATGATACCCACGTTTGGACCACACATCATGGCAGCAAGTCCTCTTTGGCACCCTTTAACTTTTTGCAAGAGATAAATCCTTCTTGAACCGGGATTTTGAACCGGATATTGAGAGCTTCAAAGCTTTGTGGGAGACATCTTTCCCTTGAACCGGATTGTAAACCGGAACCTTCATTTTCAGCCGGAAATTTTCTGATGGCCTTTCAACTCGAACTTGCGAGAAGTTAATTCCTTTTTTGAACCGGACATTGTTAAACCGGACTTGGGCGCTTCAGAGCTTTGTGGGAGAACATATTTCCCTTGAACCGGATTGTAAACCAGATATTTGAGAGCTTCAATGAGCCTGACTTCCCTTGAGCCGAAATTTAAACCGGAACCCTTTCTGATGACCCGGATCTTCTTCATTGAGCCGGGATTTTATAACTGTCATATACTTTCTAAGCCGGAAATTTTCTGACGGCCTTCAAATAACAGTAGCCTCCTGGACCGGGTTATCTTTCCCTCCATCATCCTGGGGTTCTTAAATTTGCTGAAACTAGCAAGATTTGTTGAGTCATGTCATCGTAGCCCCCGAGTCTCAAGGTGACTCGAGGAGTTGGCTTGAAACTCTTCATATTTGACCATGATATAAACCGACATAACTTTTATATCATTGGTGTTGATAGCACGATGTAAATCCACAGAAGGTTGAGGTGACTGCGGCGGGTTATAAATGATCCCGTATGAGCCGTGTCAGCAACTCGGCCAATGGTTCCTTCCAACTGGCGATTTGAAGTTAACCAAACTGTAGTGGCGGTGACTTGTGCGCCTGCCCATTGAGCCATCCAGTGCAAACGGCGGTTGATAGTATATGATAATTTGCCTCCTTTTTGCTGAAAGAAAACCGGGCTTCCCAAGTAGTGACTTGCTCATACTCAATAAACACCTCATCCAGACAAGTGCGGCCCGGTGTGTCGATGTAGACCAGGCCGCGAGAGACGGACGGAAAATACGACCGCAGCATCAGAGGCCGCACAAACAGATGAGTCGGTCGCGGCGTTGTAAACCGGTTCGGACGGGCGAGTCAAACGCAGGCACGGTACCGGCAAGTTGATGTAAACCGGGCCGTAAGGGAGGCGTCTTGCACGCGTCCATTCACCGTGTAATGTGCCACGGACGAACACCGGGCAGGACATTGCCAGCGCATGCTTTGTACCCATGGTATAAACCACGTTTATAATGAATAATTGTCCTGCATACAATATTGCAGACCAAGGCAAAGATAAACTGCTCTTTGACAAAAAATAATATGCACTAATAAAATATATATTAGATGGATATCACCTGATGTGTTAGGCCAGAAATTATCCGCCATGGAGTTGATGATCACCACAGTGATGCTAAATTTAATCATGGCCGAGTCGGCCAGACGAGCAGATGGATGATCCGGCCGCGGTGTTGTAAACCGGTGCGAACGAGCAAGTTGTCCTCCGTGTTGTAAACCGGCGTGGACGCGAGAAACGGCCATAGTGTTGTAAACTGGTGTGGGAGTCTGTTAAGTAACGACAATCACCAGTGCCGAATGGTGTTGGCGTGTCTCCATCTCCATGGTATAACAACCCCACGGTGGGCGCCAACTGTCGTGGAATTGTCACGGCAGATGTCCTTAGTGTCAAGACTTAGTCGCTAGGCCAACGCATCTATGTGGCAGCTTGAGAGGGGTTGGGCGGAATTGAGAGACGCAGGGCGGATCAACACGCAAGACAAGGGTTTAGACAGCTTCGGGCCCCGGGAAACATCATCCGGTAAAAACACTACATGCTGTTTGAGGCTAGGTCTCATTATCATCACGAGGGAGTAGCCGTAAACCGGCTCTCCTCTTTGTGTCTAGCCCTAAGATTGTTTCTTCTTGCTTGTAGCTTGTCCCTCTTTGGGGAGCCCTGCCCCTCCTTATATAAGTTAGAGGGGCGGGTTACATGTGGAGTCCTAGTAGGACTAGGACTAGTCTATCTCTAATACAAACTGGATACAAGTCCAGGTCTTAACTCCTTGTAAGACAAATATTCCTTATGCCTTTCCTCTTAAACCGGCCCACCATAGTATGAACCGGCCTTCATGAGCCGCCAGTTGGGCCACCAGGTCTTGTCGTTCCTCGCACCCGCCTGCCGGATTACCAATGAGTCGTGAACCGCCAGGTCAAAAAGGGTCGCCGGTGAACCGCCAAGCGTCAGCGGGGTCTCAAGTAAACCGCCAAGTCTGGCCGGGTTAACTTCCGGCCGGTTTACACCGCGGGGTATATCCCCGACAAGCGTAGTAATTTCAAAAAAAAATCCTACGCACACGCATGATCATGGTGATGCATAGCAACGAGAGGGGAGATGTAGTCGTACGTCTTCACAGCCCAAACGAGAGGGGAGATGTACCCTCGTAGACCGTAAGTGGAAGCGTTAGCACAACATGGTTGATGTAGTCGTACGTCTTCACAGCGCGACCGATCAAGCACCGAAAGCACGGCACCTTCGAGTTCTTGCACACGCTCAGCTCGATGACGTCCCTCGTACTCCGATCTAGCCGAGTGTCAAGGGAGAGTTCCGTCAGCACGACGACGTGGTGACGATGATGATGTTCTACCGTTGCAGGGCTTCACCTAAGCACCGCTATGATGTTATCGAGGTGGACTATGGCGGAGGGGGGCACCGCACACGGCAAAGAGATCAATGATCAATTGTTGTGTCTCCAAGGGGTGCCCCCCTCCCCGTATATAAAGGAGTGGAGGAGGGGGAGGGCCGGCCCTCTCTATGCATGGCGCGCCCTAGGAGGAGTCCTACTACCACCGGGAGTAGGATTCCCCCCTTTCCAAGTAGCAGGAGTAGGAGTCAAGGAAAGGGGTGAGAGAAGAGAAGGAAGGAGGGGCGCAGCCCCTCCCCCTAGTCCAATTCAGACTAGGCCTTGGGGGGGCGCCCAACCTCTCCTCTCTCTTTCCCCTAAAGCCCAATAAGGCCCATATACTCCCCGGCGAATTCCCGTAACTCTCCGGTACTCCGAAAAATACTCGAATCATTCGGAACCTTTTCGATGTCCGAATATAGTCATCCAATATATCGATCTTTACGTCTCGACCACTTCAAGACTCCTCGTCATGTCCCCGATCTCATCCGGGACCCCGAACTCCTTCGGTACATCAAAACACATAAACTCATAATATAACCGTCATCGAACTTTAAGCGTGCGGACCCTACGGGTTCGAGAACTATGTAGACATGACCGAGACACGTCTCCGGTCAATAACCAATAGCGGAACCTGGATGCTCATATTGGCTCCCACATATTCTACGAAGATCTTTATCGGTCAAACTGCATAACAACATACGTTGTTCCCTTTGTCATCGGTATGTTACTTCCCCGAGATTCGATCCTCAGTATCTCAATACCTAGTTCAATCTCATTACCGGCAAGTCTCTTTACTCGTTCCGTAATACATCATCCTGTAACTAACTCATTAGTTACAATGCTTGCAAGGCTTATAGTGATGTGCATTACCGAGTGGGCCCAGAGATACCTCTCCGACAATCAGAGTGACAAATCCTAATCTCGAAATACGCCAACCCAACAATTACCTTCGGAGACACCTATAGAGCACCTTTATAATCACCCAGTTACGTTGTGACGTTTGGCAGTACACAAAGTGTTCCTCTGGTAAACGGGAGTTGCATAATCTCATAGTTATAGCAACATTTATAAGTCATGAAGAAAGCAGTAGAAACATACTAAACGATCAAGTGCTAAGCTAACAGAATGGGTCAAGTCAAACACATCATTCTCCTAATGATGCGATCCCGTTAATCAAATGACAACTCATGTCTTTGGCTAGGGAACTTAACCATCTTTGATTCACAAACTAGTCAAGTAGAGGCATACTAGTGACACTATATTTGTCTATGTATTCACTCATGTACCAAGTTTCTGGTTAATACAATTCTAGCATGAAGAATAAACATTTATCATGAAATAAGGAAATAAATAATAACTTTATTATTGCCTTCTAGGGCATATTTCCTTCAGTCTCCCACTTGCACTAGAGTCAATAATCTAGTTCACATCATCATGTGATTTAACACCAATATTTATATCTGTATATGATTAATACCCATAGTTCACATCGTCATGTGATCAACACCCAAAGGGTTTACTAGAGTCAATAATCTAGTTCACATCTCTATGTGGTTAACACCCAAAGAGTACTAAGGTATGATCATGTTTTGCTCGTGAGAGAAGTTTAGTCAACGGGTCTGTCACATTCAAAGCCGTATGTATTTTGCAAATATTCTATGTCTACAATGCTCTGCACGGAGCTACTATAGCTAATTGCTCCCACTTTCAATATGTATCCAGATTGAGACTTAGAGTCTTCTGGATCGGTGTAAAAGCTTGCACCGATGTAACTCTTTACGACGAGCTCTTTTATCACCTCCATAATCGAGAAACATTTCCTTAGTCCTTACTATGGATATTCTTGATCGCTGTCAAGTGATCTACTCTTAGATCAGAATTGTATTCCCTTGCCAAATTCAGAGCAAGGTATACAATAGGTCCGGTACATAGCATAGCATACTTTATAGAACCTATGACTGAGGCATAGGGAATGACTTTTCATTCTATTTCTATTTTCTGCCATGGTCGGGTTTTGAGTCTTACTCAACTTTACACCTTTGCAACACAGGCAAGAACTCTTTCTTTGACTATTCCATTTTGAACTACTTCAAAAACTTGTCAAGGTATGTATTCATTTGAAAAAACTTATCAAGCGTCTTGATCTATCTCAATAGATCTTGATGCTCAATATGTAAGTAGCTTTACTGAGGTCTTTCTTTTAAAGAACTCCTTTCAAACACTTGTTTATGCTTTCCAGAAAAAATCTACATCATTTCTGATCAACAATATGTCACTCACATATAACTTATCAGAAAGGCTGTAGTGCTCCCACTCACTTTATTGTAAATACAGGCTTCACTGCAAGTCTATATAAAACTATATGCTTTGAGCAACTTATCAAAACATATATTCCAACTCCGAGATGCTTGCACCAGTCCATAGATGGATCGCTGGAGCTTGCACATTTTGTTAGCACCTTTTGGATCGACAAAACCTTCTGGTTGCATCATATACAAATCTTCTTCCAGAAATCCATTCAGGAATGCAGTTTTGACATCCATTTGCCAAATTTCATAATCATAAAATGCGACAATTGCTAACCTGATTCGGACAAACTTAAGCATCGCTAGGGGTGAGAAGGTCTCATCGTAGTCAACCTCTTGAACTTGTCGAAAAACCTTTCGCAACCAGTCGAGCTTTGTATATAGTAACACTATTATCAATGTCAGTCTTCCTCTTGAAGATCCATTTATCTATGGCTTGCCGATCATCGGGCAAGTCCACCAAAGTCCACACTTTGTTCTCATACATGGACCCCATCTCAGATTTCATGGCCTCAAACCATTTCGCGGAATGTGGGCTCATCATCGCTCTCTCATAGTTCGTAGGTTTATCATGGTCTAGTAACATGACTTCCAGAATAGAATTACCGTACCACTCTCGTGCGGACTATACTCTGGAAGACCTACGAGGTTCTGTAGTAACTTGATTTGAAGTTTCATGATCATCATCATTAGCTTCCTCACTAATTGGTGTAGGCATCACTGGAAAAGATTTCAGTGATGAACTATTTTCCAATTCAGGAGAAGGTACTATTACCTCATCAAGTTCTACTTTTCTCCTACTCACTTCTTTCGAGAGAAACTCCTTCTCTAGAAAGGATCCATTCTTAGCAACAAATATTTTGCCTTCGGATCTATGAGTAGAAGGCGTACCCAAGAGTCCCCTTTGGGTATCCTATGAAGACACATTTCTCCAATTTGGGTTCAAGCTTATCAGGTTGAAACTTTTTCACATAAGCATTGCAACTCCAAACTTTAAAAAACGACAACTTTGGTGTCTTGCCAAACCACAGTTCATAAGGCGTCGTCTCAATGGATTTTGATGGTGCCCTATTTCAAGTGAATGCAGCTGCCTCTAATGCATAACCCTAAAATGATATTGCTAAATCGGTAAGAGACATCATTGATCGCACCATATCAAATAAAGTGCGGTTATGACGTTCGGACACACCGTTACGCTGTGGTGTTCCAGGTGGCATGAGTTTGTGAAACCATTCCACATTATTTTAACTAAAGGCCAAACTCGTAACTCAAATATTCATCTCCACGATCAGATCGCAAAAACTTTATTTTCTTGTTACGATGATTTTCCACTTCACTATGAAATTCTTTGAACCTTTCAACTATTTCAGACGTATGTTTCATCAAGTAGATATACCCATATCTGCTCAAATCATCTGTGAAGGTCAGAAAATAACGATACCCGCCACGAGCCTTAATACTCATTGGTCTGCATACATCAGTATGTATTATTTCCAACAAGTCAGTAGCTCGTTCCATTGTTTCCGAGAACGGAGTTTTAGTCATCTTGCCCAAAGGCACGGTTCGCAAGCATCAAATGATTCATAACCAAGTGATTCCGAAAATCCATCTTTATGGAGTTTCTTCATGCGCTTTACACCGATATGACCCAAACGGCAGTGCCACAAATAAGTTGCACTATCATTATTAACTTTGCATCTTTTGGCATCAATATTATGAATATGTGTATCACTACGATCGAGATCCAACAAACTATTTTCATTGGGTGTATGACCATTGAAGGTTTTATTCATGTAAACAGAACAACAATTATTCTCTGACTTTAAATGAATAACCGTATTGCAATAAACATGATCAAATCATATTCATGCTCAACGCAAACGCCAAATAACATTTATTTAGGTTTAACACTAATCCCGAAAGTATAGGGAGTGTGTGATGATGATCATATCAATCTTGGAACTACTTCCAACACTCATCGTCACTTCCCCTCAACTAGTCTCTGTTTATTATGTAACTCCTGTTTCGAGTTACTAATCTTAGCAACCGAACAAGTATCAAATACTCAGGGGCTACTATAAACACTAGTAAGGCACACATCAATAACGTGTATATCAAATATACCCTTGTTCACTTTGCCATCCTTCTTATCCACCAAATATTCAGGGCATTTCCGTTTCCAGTGACCATTTCCTTTGCAGTGTAAGCACTCAGTTTCAGGCTTTGGTCCAGCTTTGGGCTTCTTCGCGGGAGTGACAACTTGCTTGTCATTCTACTTGAAGTTCCCTTTCTTTCCCTTTGCCCTTTTCTTGAAACTAGTGGTCTTGTCAATCATCAACACTTGATGCTCTTTCTTGATTTCTACCTTCGTTGATTTCAACATCGCGAAGAGCTCGGGAATCGTTTTCGTCATCCTTTGCATACTATAGTTCATCACGAAGTTCTACTAACTTGGTGATGGTGACTAGAGAACTCTGTCAATCACTATCTTATCTGGAAGATTAACTCCCACTTGATTCAAGCGATTGTAGTACCCAGACAATCTGAGCACATGCTCACTAGTTGAGCAATTCTCCTCCATCTTTTAGCTATAGAACTTGTTGGAGACTTCATATCTCTCAACTCGGGTATTTGCTTGAAATATTAACTTCAACTCCTGGAACATCTCATATGGCTCATGACGTTCAAAACGTCTTTGAAGTCCCGATTCTAAGCATTAAGCATGGTGCACTAAACTATCAAGTAGTCATCATATTGAGCTAGCCAAACGTTCATAACGTCTGCATCTGCTCCTGCAATAGGTCCGTCACCTAGCGGTGCATCAAGGACATAATTCTTCTGTGCAGCAATGAGGACAATCCTCAGATCACGGATCCAATCTGCATCATTGCTACTAACATTTTTCAACACAGTTTTCTCTAGGAACATATCAAAATAAACATATGAAAGCAACAATGCGAGCTATTGGTCTACAACATAATTTGCAAAATACTACCAGGACTAAGTTGATGGTAAATTTAAGTTCAATTAATCATATTACTTAAGAACTCCCACTTAGATAGACACCCCTCTAATCATCTAAGTGATCACGTGATCCAAATCAACTAAACCATAACCGATCATCACGTGAAATGGAGTAGTTTTCAATGGTGAACATCATTATGTATATATCTATTATATGATTCACGCTCGACCTTTCGGTCTCAGTGTTCCGAGGCCATATATGCATATGCTAGGCTCGTCAAGTTTAACCTGAGTATTCTGCGTTGCAAAACTGGCTTGCACCCGTTGTAGATGGACGTAGAGCTTATCACACCCGATCATCACGTGGTGTCTGGGCATGACGAACTTTGGCAACGGTGCATACTCAGGGAGAACACTTTTATCTTGAAATTTAGTGAGAGATCATCTTATAATGCTACCGTCAATCAAAGCAAGATAAGATGCATAAAAGATAAACATCACATGCAATGAATATAAGTGATATGATATGGCCATCATCATCTTGTGCTTGTGATCTCCATCTCCGAAGCAACGTCATGATCACCATCGTCACCGGCGCGACACCTTGATCTCCATCGTAGCATCGTTGTCGTCTCGCCAACTGTTGCTTCTACGACTATCGCTACCGCTTAGTGATAAAGTAAAGCAATTACAGGGCGATTGCATTGCATACAATAAAGCGACAACCATATGGCTCCTGCCAGTTGCCGACAACTCAGTTACAAAACATGATCATCTCATACAATAAAATATAGCATCACGTCTTGAACATATCACATCACAACATGCCCTGCAAAAACAAGTTAGACGTCCTCTACTTTGTTGTTGCAAGTTTTACGTGGCTGCTACGGGCTTAACAAGAACCGTTCTTACCTACGCATCAAAACCACAACGATAGTTCGTCAAGTTAGTGCTGTTTTAACCTTCTCAAAGATCGGGCGTAGCCACACTCGGTTCAACTAAAGTTGGAGAAACTGACACCTGCCAGCCACCTGTGTGCCAAGCACGTCGGTAGAACCTGTCTCGCGTAAGCGTACGCGTAATGTTGGTCCGGGCCGCTTCATCCAACAATACCGCTGAACCAAAGTATGACATGCTAGTAAGCAGTATGACTTGTATCGCCCACAACTCACTTGTGTTCTACTCGTGCATATAACATCAACGCATAAAACCTAGGCTCGGATGCCACTGTAGGGGAACATAGTAATTTCAAAAAATTTCCTACGCACACGCAAGATCATGGTGATGCATAGCAACAAGAGTGGAGAGTGTTGTCTATGTACCCTCGTAGACCGTAAGTGGAAGCATTAGCACAACGCGGTTGATGTAGTCGTACGTCTTCACGGCCCAACCGATCAAGCACCAAAAGCACGGCACCTCCGAGTTCTTGCACTCGTTCAGCTCGATGACGTCCCTCGAACTCCGATCCAGCTGAGTGTCGAGGGAGAGTTCCGTCAGCACGACGGCGTGGTGACGATGATGATGTTCTACCATCGCAGGGCTTCGCCTAAGCAACGCTACGATGTTATCAAGGTGGACTACGGTGGAGGGGGGCACCGCACACGGCTAAGAGATCAATGATCAATTGTTGTGTCTCCAAGGGGTGCCCCCCTCCCCGTATATAAAGGAGTGGAGGAGGGGGAGGGCCGGCCCTCTCTACGGCGCGCCCTAGGAGGAGTCCTACTTCCACCGGGAGTAGGATTCCCCCCCTTTCCAAATAGTAGGAGTAGGAGTCAAGGAAAGGGGAGAGAGAAGAGAAGGAAGGAGGGGGCTCAGCCCCTCCCCCTAGTCCAATTCGGACTAGGCCTTGGGGGGCGCCCAACCTCTCCTCTCTCTTTCCCCTAAAGCCCAATAAGGCCCATATACTCCCCGGCGAATTCCCGTGACTCTCCGGTACTCCGAAAAATACCCGAATCATTCAGAACCTTTCCGATGTCTGAATATAGTCGTCCAATATATCGATCTTTACATCTCGACCATTTCGAGACTCCTCGTCATGTCCCCGATCTCATCCGGGACTCCGAACTCCTTCGGTACATCAAAACACATAAACTCATAATATAACCGTCATCGAACTTTAAGCGTGCGGACCCTATGGGTTCGAGAACTATGTAGACATGATCGAGACACGTCTCCGGTCAATAACCAATAGCGGAACCTAGATGCTCATATTGGCTACCACATATTCTAGGAAGATCTTTATCGGTCAAACTGCATAACAACATACGTTGTTCCCTTTGTCATTGGTATGTTACTTGCCCGAGATTCGATCGTCGGTATCTCAATACCTAGTTCAATCTCGTTACCGGCAAGTCTCTTTACTCGTTCCGTAATACATCATCTTGTAACTAACTCATTAGTTACAATGCTTGCAAGGCTTATAGTGATGTGCATTACCGAGTGGGCCCAGAGATACCTCTCCGACAATCGGAGTGACAAATCCTAATCTCGAAATACACCAACCCAACAATTACCTTCGGAGACACCTGTAGAGCACCTTTATAATCACCCAGTTATGTTGTGACGTTTGGTAGCACACAAAGTGTTCGTCTGGTAAACGGGAGTTGCACAATCTCATAGTTATAGGAACATGTATAAGTCATGAAGAAAGCAATAGCAACATACTAAATGATCAAGTGCTAAGATAACGGAATGGGTCAAGTCAATCACATCATTCTCCTAATGATGTGATCCCATTAATCAAATGACAACTCATGTCTATGGCTAGGAAACTTAACCATCTTTGATTCACGAGCTAGTCAAGTAGAGGCATACTAGTGACACTATGTTTGTATATGTATTCACACATGTATCAAGTTTCCGGTTAATACAATTCTAGCATGAATAATAAACATTTATCATGAAATAAGGAAATAAATAATAACTTTATTGTTGCCTCTAGGGCATATTTCCTTCAGTATTCACTATGTGCTAATGCTTTGTTCCGGTTCTCTATTAAAAGGAGGCCTTAATATCCCTTAGTTTCTGCTAGGACCCAGCTGCCACGGGAGGGTAGGACAAAAGATGTCATCCAAGTTCTTTTCCAGAAGCACATATGACTATTTGCGGAATACATGCCTACATTACATTGATGAATTGGAGCTAATTCTGTGTCACCCTATGTTATAACTATTACATGAGGAATCACATCCGACATAATTAACCATCACTGATCCATTTCCTACGAGCTTTTCACATATTGTTCTTCGCTTATTTACTTTTCTGTTGTTATTGTTACAATCACTACAAAACCCAAAATTTTTACTTTTGCTATCGTTACCTTTATTGTCATACTACTTCGCTACTAAATACTTTGCTGCAGATACTAAGTTATCCAGGTGTGGTTGAATTGACAACTCAACTGCTAATACTCAATAATATTCTTTGGCTCCCCTTGTGTCGAATCAATAAATTTGGGTTGAATACTTTACCCACGAAAGCTGTTGCGATCGCCTACACTTGTGGGTTATCAAGACAAATTTCTGGCGCCATTGCCGGGGATCATATCTCTATTCTTTGAGTCACTTGGGATTTGTATCTATTGATCACTATGAAGAACTTGAAAGACGCGAAAACTACGATTTTTCCCTCAACTACGAGGGGAGGTAAGGAACTGCCATCTAGCTCTACACTAGATTCTCCTTTTGTTTTGAGTAAGCTTGCGACACCTAAACCTGCTACTGTTATGAATTCTAATATGTCGCATGTTATTGATGATGCCACTTCTGCTATGCATGATACTTATGATGAAACTACTTCTGTGTGTGATACTACCTTGCCATTAGGTGAATTTCTTGATGAACTTGCTAGGGCTAGAGAGAATGAAATTGTTGAAGATGCTATTATTGATGATAGTGATGATGAAAGTTCTCCAAATGATTATGAATTGCCTGTTGTTCCTGAGGGTTATGTTATGAATGAAGAAGCTGCTAGAGCTATCTTTGCTTGCAATGATAGATATGATCTTAAGAAATTTTTAGCTAAATGGAAGCAGCAGTCTCTTAATGATAGAATGAAACCTGACCCTGCTTTTGCTACTTCACCTATCTGTGTTACTGATAAGGATTATGAATTCTCTGTTGATCCTAAGATTATTACTTTAGTTGAATCTGATCCTTTTTATTCCCTTGAATCTGAAACTGTTGTGGCACATCTTACTAAGTTGAATGATATAGCCACCCTGTTTACTCATGATGATAAATCTCGCTATTATTATATCCTTAAGATATTTCCATTCTCATTAAAGGGTGATGCTAAGACTTGGTATAATTCTCTTGCTCTTGGTTGTGTGCGTAGTGCCCAGGATATGATTTATTACTTCTCTGCTAAATATTTCCCTGCTCATAAGAAACAAGATGCCTTGCGGGAAATATATAATCTTGTGCAAATCGAAGAAGAGACTCTCCCAGAAGCTTGGGGGAGGCTTCTTCGATTACTTAATGCTTTGCCTGATCATCCTCTTAAGAAAAATGAAATACTTGATATCTTTTATAATGGACTAACCCGATGCTTCCAAGGACTACTTGGATAGTTGTGCTGGTTGTGTTTTCAGGGAAAGAACAGTCGACGAAGCTGAAGTACTATTGAATAATATGTTGACTAATGAAAATAATTGGACTCTTCCTGACCCAATTCCTGAGGAAATTCCTGAACCAATTGAGCCAACTCCTCAGCCTATTCCTAAGCCCACTCCGAAGAAGAGAGGTGTTTTATTTATCAGTCCTGAAGATATGCAAGAGGCAAAGAAATCAATGAAAGAAAAAGGTATTAAAGTTGAAGATGTTAAGAATTTACCACCCATTGAAGAAATACATGGTCTTAATATACCACCTGTTGAAGAACCACATTGTCTTGATAATCCGACATAGGTAGTAAAGGTAAATTCTCTCTATAGATTTGATAAAGTTGAAATTCCCTCTACTAAATTTCATAGCCCATGCTTAGATGAATTTGATGACTTTATGGCTAGCCAAGAAAGTTTTAATGCTTATGTTGTAGAGAGTTAAAGAATAATGCTTTCGAGATAGGACGCGTGAGCGATAATATGGCTAGAGTCAAAGGTGAACTCAAACTCGTTAGCAAATATGCTTCTATGGTTGCTACTCAAGCTGAGAAAGTACTTAAAGCTCAAAATGATTTGCTTGATGAATTGAATAATAAAAATGACTTTGTTGTTAGAGTGGCTACTAGAACTGGTAGAATGACTCAGGAACCTTTGTATCCTGAAGGCCACCCTAAGAGAATCGAGCAAGATTCTCAGAGAAACAATTTAGAGGCACCTAGTTCTTCTAAAAAGAAAAAAAGAAAAACGATAGGACTTTGCATGCTTTTAGTGAACCTGTCGTATTCACACCTGAGAATCCCAGTGATATCTCTGTGTCTAATGCTGAAACACAATCAGGTGATGAACATGAACCTAGTGATAATGTTAATGATAATGTTCATGTTGATGCTCAACCTAGCAAAAACAATGAAGTAGAGATTGAACCTGCTATTGATCTTGATAACCCAGAATCAAAGAATCAACATTATGATAAGAGAGATTTTGTTGCTAGGAAGCACGGTAAAGAAAGAGAACCATGGGTTCAGAAGCCCATGCCCTTTCCTCCTGAACCATCCAAGACAAAGGATGATGAGGATTTTGAGCGCTTTGCTGAAATGATTCGACCTATTTTCTTACGTATGCGCTTAACTGATATGCTCAAAGTAAATCCTTATGCTAAGTATATGAAGGATATCATTACAAATAAAAGAAAGATACCAGAAGCTGAAATTTCCACCATGCTTGCTAATTACACTTTTAAAGGTGGAATACCAAAGAAACTTGGAGATCCAGGTGTACCAACTATACCATGCTCCATTAAAATAAATTATGTTAGAACTGCTTTATGTGATCTTGGAGCCGGTGTTAGTGTTATGCCTCTTTCTTTATATCGTAGACTTGAATTGAATAAGTTGACACCTACTGAAATATCTTTGCAAATGGCTGATAAATCAACTGCCATACCTGTCGGTATTTGTGAGGATGTGCCTGTTGTGGTTGCAAATGTCACTATCTTAACGGACTTTGTTATTCTTGATATTCCCGAGGACGATAGTATGTCGATTATCCTTGGTGGACCCTTTTTGAATACTGCAGGGGCTGTTATTGATTGCAACAAAGGCAATGTCACTTTTCATGTTAATGGTAATGAGCATACGGTACACTTTCCGAGGAAACAATCTCAAGTTCATAGTATCAATTCTATTGGAAAAGTTCCAACTATCATTATTGGAGGTTTTGAATTTCCTCTCCCTATTGTCAAGAAAAAGTATGATATTCTTATTGTTGGGGATTTTCATATCCCCGTTGAGGTAACTTACTGTTATTCGAAATTTCTCTGGTTCCGTGCTATTCGGAATGAGTTTGTTAACAAGACTTGATCAACCTTGTTAGTGGATTCATTTTGATGATCACGAGATGGATGAAACTAGAAGGCACAACCTTCTATACCCTCTTTTTACTTTCTGTTATTTAGAATAAATAAAGAAAAAATAGTATTATCCGTCTGTTTTCTGAATTATTCATGCAATAAAAAATATCCCGAAAATAAAAGTGCTCCAAATGCCCTGCAAATTTAGTATGATTTTTTATGGAATATTTGAGGATTTTAGGCACTGAAATCACTGCAGGAGGGGCAAGCACCCGGCCACGAGAGTGGAGGGCCCGCCCCCTGTCTCGTGGGCCCCTGGTGGCTCCCCTCCACTTATGCTTGCACCCACACACTCCATCTTCTTCCAAAAAAATCCCCATCCAGCTCAAGCATGAGTTCTAGCTCATTTTGCTGTGATTTTCGATCTCCTTGCTCAAAGCTCCATTCACAAAACTGCTTTGGGAGATTGTTGCTTGGTATGTGACTCCTCCATTGGTCCAATTAGTTTTTGTTCTAGTGCTTTATTCATTGCAAATTTTTGCTGCATATGTGACCATGTTCTTGAGCTTGCATGTAAAATTTATGAGGTCCCAAGTAATTCTAATGATTGATATAGGCTCTAGGCACTTGTAGGAGTAGTTGCTATCAATCTTGTTTAGTTTTATTCACTTTTATTTTGAAGTTACTAAAATTTCAGAATTTTTTCAGAAAAAGAATTATGTCTAGGAGAATGTACCAAGGTGGTTCTTCTATGAAGAAAGGGCCCAGGATTGCTATATGTGAGCAAGATGTTGAATTACCAAGGGACGCAGATGTTCGAGCTTGTGAGTGGCCATCCGACGATTTTATGGTCGAAGTAGGCTTTAAGGAGGAATTTGACGCGTATGTGCGTAATGCTGACCTGGAGGACTTCTTACAAGATAAGTGTCCTCGGTACTATCAATTGACTAATTCCTTTGTGCGGAGGTTTAAATATAATTGTACTCGTAATTCTCCTAGTGTCCTATTTGATATTTATGATACATCTTATACCATGGACTTAGAGGATTTTACAACTACTTGCAAACTTCCGCAGTGGGGTAATATTAATGATCCCCACAAATCTGAATTTAGAGACTTCCTTGCTAGTATTACCGTGGGAGAATCCAGGGACATAGCACAAGATACCATAGGGAGCATTCATTTTCCTGCTATACATTATTTTGCTCTCTTCATTGGTAGATGCATTAACGGTAAAGACAAAGCATGTCATATGTGTGTCCCTGATCTTTGTGTCCTCAAGAGTGCTGTGTTAGGTTATAAAGGTTATAACTTGGGGGCAATAGTTGCACGTAGGTTGCAGAATAATGGTAGAGTTGGAGATTTATTTGGAGGAATTTATGCAACCCGTGTGGCAAATTATCTTGGTATAGCCCCATGAGAGGGGGATATGATGTTACCTCCTGCTTATTTAGATTATGACGCTATGGTCAACCATCATTTTCTTAGGAGGAATGAACAATTCCTCCATTATCGACTAATCTATGATAGACGCAACGTCGTCCATGTTACTCTTCCTGCTCCTCTCCTTTTTGATTATCAGGAAACAGAAAGATATGTTGTTACCAGGGAGGAAGCAGCTGAACACGAGGGGAGAGCGGAGGCTGCTCGCCAACATGCCGCAGCTCAGGAGGCAATTGCTGTTGCCTCTCAATACGACCCCAGCTATAACTACGGATATCAGCCAGGCGGTCCTTGGCAATAGACCAACTTAGGCCAAAAGCCTAAGCTTGGGGGAGTACGTATTTCTCATCGACTTTACATTCATGTTCACACACTAGTCGTCGGTGCTCATACTCTTTCATTGTATTATCCATGTTAGCTTAATTTTCTTTTTCGCTTTCTTCTTGTGTGTTTGATAAACCGTAAGAAAAACCAAAAAAATTAGTTAGTTTAATTTCCATGCTTGTGGTAGAAATTAAAATGAAAACCCAAAAAGATTTCTAGTTCTTCTTCTTACTTGTTGGGAGCTTTCCCGTGTAAATAGTTTTCTTTTCTTCTCTTTCCTTTGGGGGTCGAGAAGACCATATTGAAAATGCTTAGTGGCTCCCATATGCATGATTGTTTATTTAACTTAGAGCCCGTATTACCCTTTCTTCTCTCTTGAGTTGAATGCTTGCAGATTCCAGCTTAGTCCAATGCACGTGCACTATTATTATTATACACATCGTTCGGTCGTGCAAGTGAAAGGCAATAATGACAATATATGATGGACTTATTGAGATGAGAAAAGCTAGTATGGACTCGACCTCTCGTGTTTTTGTAAATATGATGAGTTCATCGTTCCCGATTCAGTTTATTATGAAGTAAACATATTTGCAATGACATTTAGAGATTATAGTTGCTTGTGCCATGCTTGATTAGCTATGAGTTATAATGGTTTACCTTGCATGCCAACATGCTATTAGAATGATTATGGTGTGATATGATGGGATGATATCCTCTGAATGAATTGAGTGACTTGACTTGGCACATGTTCACGCATGTAGTTGAAACAAATCAACATAGCCTTCATGATATTTATGTTCATGGTAGATTATATCCTACTCATGCTTGTATTCGGTGTGAATTAATTTTAATGCATGTTTATGACTTTTTCGCTCTCTCAGTTGGTCGCTTCCCAGTCTTTTGCTAGTCTTCACTTGTACTAAGCGGGAATACTGCTTGTGCATCCAAACTCCTTAAACCCCAAAGTTGTTCCATATGAGTCCACCATACCTTTATGCGGTATTTACCTGCCGTTCCAAGTAAATTTGTATGTGCCAAACTCCAAACCTTCAAACGAAATTCTGTTTTGTATGCTCGAGCAGCTCATGTTACAACTAGGGCTGCCTATATCTTCCATGCTAGGTGGGTTATTCTCAAGAGGAGTGGACTCCACTCCTCATTCACGAGAAAGGGCCGGTAACCGGGATGCCCAGTCCCATGATCCAGAAAGATCAAATCAAATCAAAATAATTAAACAAAACTCCCCTAGGGTTGTTGTTAGTTGGAGGCAATCGTTGTTTCGAGCAAGCCATGGATTGATGCTTGTTGGTGGTTGGGGGAGTATAAACCTTTACCATTCTGTTTGGGAACTGCCTATAATGCATGTAGTATGGAAGATACATCCATCTCATAGTTGTTGTGTTGACAGCGAAAGTATGCCGCTCAAAATGTTATTCAACCTCTATTTTAAAATCGAGCTCTGGCACCTCTACAAATCCCTGTTTCCCTCTACGAAGGGCCTATCTATTTACTTTTATGTTGAGTCATCACCCTTCTTATTAAAAAAGCACCCGCTGGAGAGCACACTGTCATTTGCATTCATTATTATTGGTTTATATTGGGTATGACTTGACTGGATCTCTTTTACCATGAATTACAATGTTTAGTCAGTCATTGATCTTTAAAGGTTCTCTGCATTTATGTTTTGCGGTCTTAGAAAGGGCTAGCGAGATACCATTTTGTTATATCATGTTATGATTGTTTTGAGAAAGTGTTGTCATCCAAGTTTATTATTATGGCTCGCTAGCTGATTATGCTATTGATATGAGTAATTGTGAGACCTAAGTGTTATTGTGAGTATGGTTAGTTCATAATATTTGCTGAAACCTGAATGATGGCTTTGCATGTTTACAACAACAAGAGCAAACAGAGTTTGTAAAAGTTTTTCTTTATCACTTTCAGTTTATCAACTGAATTGCTTGAGGACAAGCAAAGGTTTAAACTTGGGGGAGTTGATACGTCTCCAACGTTGGGGGAGTTAACGTATCTACTTTTCCAAACACTTTTGCCCTTGTTTTGGACTCTAACTTGCATGATTTGAATGAAACTAACCCGGACTGACGTTGTTTTCAGCAGAACTGCCATGATGTTGTTTTATGTGTAGAAAACAAAAGTTCTCGGAATGTCCTGAAAATCCACGGAGGCACTTTTTGGAAAATATAAAAAATACTGGCAAAAGAATCAAGACCAGGGGGCCCACACCCTGTCCACGAGGGTGGGGGGCGTGCCCACCCCCTGGGCGCGCCCCCTGTCTCGTGGGCCCCCTGAGGCTCCGGCAACCTCAACTCCAACTCCATATATTCCGTCTCGTGGAGAAAAAAAATGGAGAGAAAGTTTCATCGCGTTTTACAATACGGAGCCGCCACCAAGCCCTAATCTCTCTCGGGAGGGATGATCTGGAGTCCGTTCAGGGCTCCGGAGAGGGGGATTCGTCGCCATCGTCATCATCAGCCATCCTCCATCACCAATTTCGTGATGCTCACCGCCGTGCGTGAGTAATTCCATCGTAGGCTTGCTGGACGGTGATGGGTTCGATGAGATTTACCATGTAATCAAGTTGGTTTTGTTAGGGTTTGATCCCTAGTATCCACTATGTTCTGAGATTGATGTTGCTATGACTTTGCTATGCTTAATGCTTGTCACTAGGGTCCGAGTGCCATGATTTCAGATCTGAACCTATTATGTTTTCATGAATATATGTGTGTTCTTGATCCTATCTTGGAAGTCTATAGTCACCTATTATGTGTTATGATCCGACAACCCCGAAGTGACAATAATCGGGATACTTCTTGGTGATGACCGTAGTTTGAGGAGTTCATGTATTCACTATGTGCTAATGCTTTGTTCCGGTTCTCTATTAAAAGGAGGCCTTAATATCCCTTAGTTTACGCTAGGACCCCGCTGCCACGGGAGGGTAGGACAAAAGATGTCATCCAAGTTCTTTTCCATAAGCACGTATGACTATTTGTGGAATACATGCCTACATTACATTGATGAATTGGAGCTAGTTCTGTGTCACCCTATGTTACAACTATTACATGAGGAATCGCATCCGACATAATTATCCATCACTGATCCATTGCCTACGAGCTTTTCACATATTGTTCTTCTCTTATTTACTTTTCCGTTGTTATTGTTACAATCACTACAAAACCCAAAAATATTACTTTTGCTATCGTTACCTTTATTATCATACTACTTTGCTATTAAATACTTTGCTGCAGATACTAAGTTATCCAGGTGTGGTTGAATTGACAACTCAACTGCTAATACTCAATAATATTCTTTGGCTCCCCTTGTGTCGAATCAATAAATTTGGGTTGAATACTTTACCCTCGAAAGTTGTTGCGATCCCCTACACTTGTGGGTTATCAATGTGCAATGGGCAATGGGCCCAAACCCCTGCGCGCTTAGGATTTAGACCGACGTGCTGACCTCTCTATTGTGCCTAGGTAGGGCTGCGACGTGTTGATCTTCCGAGGCCGGGCATGACCCAGGAAAGTGTGTCTGGCCAGAAGGATCGAGCGTGCTGGGAACTGTGGTGCACCCCTGCAGGGAAGTTTATCTATTCGAATAGTCGTGTCCCTCGGTAAAAGGATGACCCGAAGTTATACCTTGACCTTATGACAACTAGAACCAGATACTTAATAAAACACGCATAGATAAGTTCTAGAGACATCCCAGTGATCGCTTTCCCACAAGGAGACGAGGGAAGGATCACCGGGTAGGATTATGCTATACGATGGTACTCATGAACTTACCTTCTACTCTCTTCTACATGCTGCAAGATGGAGGCTGCCAGAAGCGTAATCTTCGACAGGACTAGCTATCCCCCTCTTATTCTGGTATTCTGTAGTTCAGTCCATCGATATTGCCCCTTGCACCGATACACATGCATATGTAGTGTAGATCATGGATTGCGAGTACTTTGGATGAGTACTCACGGTTGCTCCCCCTTGTCCTCTTCTTCTCGGATGTCGCAACTAGATGCTGGAGCCCAGGAGCCAAGCACCATCGTGGAGGATGACCCCTTCTACACCAAGGGTGCCTACTACTACAATTCAGGACGCCAACGACCAGGAGTAGTTTAGGAGGATCCCAGGCAGGAGGCCTGCGCCTCTTTTGATCTGTACCTCAGTTTGTGCTAACCACCTTATGGCAACTTGTTTAACTTATGTCTGTACTCAGATATTGATGAGAGCATCCTACGGTCATCACCATGTCAAGAGTCCGTTTGGCAAGTGACACGTGCGACCTCTACTTCTCATACATAAAGGTGAATCTTCTCCTTTACACGTGTTCACTTGACCCCATCGAGGATGGTATACTACTTGACACTCCACCCGTGTGCATGCATAGGTATCGCCGGAGCTTCACGGACGACGAGGATGAGTGCAAGCGCCAAGGAACAACTACACCATCCGCGAGGGAAGCGTGGAAGCGAAGACGGAAGAAGACGGAGTTGTGCAGTCCCCAGAGGCCGGACGACCGACGTGCCACCGGACGTCTGACAATCTACAGCACCGGACGAGCGGACTACACCGGACGTCCGACACCTAGAACTCCAGCCAGCCCAAGAGCCTGCCGACGAGATCTACAGTGACCGGACGACCGACTGAGACCGGACGCCCGACACCTCCCAGGCCACGGATGACCGAGCACCACCGAAAGACCGGTGCCACGGCGACAGGATGATATTTACAGAAGTCCGAAGACTTCCAGATGTCCGGACCGTCCCGCACCTCCGGACGTCCGACACCGACCGGACGTCCGACGCCTGTGTGCGCAGCCGCGGGCCTTTGGCCTTGTATCCCTCTCCCACTTACCCCTTTGTGGCTTAGACTATAAATAGACCCCCCCTCATCCTTTCTAGGGTTAGCAAATATGATAGCTCATTCTTAGGTGAGCTTTGCTCCTACCTCCTCTTGAGAGAGAGAGACCACTCCCATGGAGTTCAAGACCTCCATGTCAGAAGATCCTGCGGGATATCGTCAAGACCCCCCTCGTGGGAAGATCCTTCTAGGATACCATCAAGACCTCCTCTTGGAGATGAACCTTACCTCGTATCTTTCCCTTTGTTGTTCATGTATCTTGTGGATCCTGTGTGTTTGAAATTCTAGTGGATGTGTGATTGGACTTGTTCTTGAGTGTTTCCCCTTGTGATTTCTCTCCGTTCTTCCCCGTGTTCATCGTGTTCTTGGTAGGATTCCCCCAAACGTGAAAGATCGGGCGTTTAGGGTTCTACCCTACCTCAGATATTGTTGCTTCCGGTGACTCATTTATGTTCGAGCACTTGTATTCGAGCCCTCGAGGCCCCTGGCTTGTAATATGATGCTTGTAGGACTTATTTTACTTTTAGAGTTGTGTTGTGATATCTTCTTGTGAGTCCCAGATCTTGATCGTACGCGTTTGCGTGCATGATCAGTGTACGATTGAATCGGGGCCGTCACAAGTTGGTATCAGAGCCGACTGCCTGTAGGAATCCCCCTTTCCACACTCCTTGGCTGAAGTCGAGTCTAGACATTGCAGAACTTTTACTAACATGGTTGTGTGTCTTACGGGCCCACGTCGCCATTGGGTGGTATTAGGATCTTTTACTCCTTGTCTATACTCTAGGACTCTGATCTCTCTTCTATTCGGATTAAATGATTTTGCTAACTCTAACTCTAGGTTCTCGTAATTACTTCCTCCCGGAGAGACCCTCACTCCAAATGATTGCTTGGTGCATCGAAGGATTCCGAAGATACCCTCCGATGTTCTCTCGAGACTTTGTGCCATCACTATAGCAATTCCCTTCCAAGGATAAACCCCTATGGATAACCACGTACACTTGCCATTCTTACAATCATTCCCCGTTGTTCTTGTTATTACAAGATACCTCGAAATTCTCTTTATTGTTCCGAGAATACTTTGTGCCTACTGCCTTGCAGTTCTTGCCACATGAATACCCCTATGGATAATTTCTTGCACCTATCGGGTATCTGCTTATCCCAAGTTGATTCATGTATTTCACGAAAGTCTTCGAAATACAATTCGTACTTCTGAAAATCCTCGACATCCTAATGCTCTTGAAATTCTTGCTTGCTAGCATTATGATTAATCCCATAAGTTTGGTAATCTTATTGGCATCCTTTATCATTATCATTTTGAGTCCATTGATTCAATATGTTAGTAATGCTCGCAATCCTCAAACAGATCCTAGAATTCATCCTTCCATCTCAGACGCCATTTTAAACACGATTGTCGGAATGAATTTCGCACACTGATTTGACCAAGCTCCACCAGAGCAGGGGCGCGGCGGGCACGGGGGGATCGGAGCAGGGTAGCGTGCGGCAGATCAAGATCATGCAAAGCCTCGGCCTGATCGCTCCGCTGGGATCTCCCTTCGACGTGAAGGGTTCTGCTGCAGCCGCCCATTGATGATCTCCGTTCTACTACTACATTTTGTAAGGACAACATTGGTTCTGTATGGAAACCCGTAGTTGTGGTGCCTACCTGATCTACCAACTAGTTTACAAGTGCCAATTTCTGTTCTTGGTTATGGAAGACTTGGCCGGACATAGCTGCTGCGTCAGTAAGCGCACAGTTAGTTGTGTCTATATCAGCGCAAAGACAAGCCGCAGTCGCTCAGCGCTGTACCAAATTGGTTATTAAGATATCAAGTCGCGACTTGGATTATTTCCGCTTGGTGCTAGGAAGGATCTGTTGTGATCGAAGCGCGCGGCATGAATGACCCAATGCTCAGGTTATCTTCAGTTAGCATGTTGTATTGTTTGAGCTGTGGACATTCTGATGCCCTAGTGGAAGTTCTCTCCATGTTGATTTTCCATCTGATTCGTGGACTATAATGTGCTATTTTTACACAAGTATTGCCTCCGTTCCAAATTAGTTGTCTTAGATTAGATTTATGGATGTATCTGACATCAAAACGTGTCTAGGTATTTTGTTTTCAGAAGTCACGGGTCTCCTTTTAAGCTGGTACTGTATTACTGTAGTTCCTTTCTCTAGATTTAACGATGGATGAAGCAGCCGATTTGGGCAGCGTATGCACAAACCGATGTCACATGGTTAGGCGTCCTTTGCTTTTATCTGAACCAAGAGATTCATATGATCTGACGTTTGGCTGATTATACATCAAGGGGGTGGTGGCGCAATTGGCTAGCGCGTAGGTCTCATAGCTAAAAGCGAGTGATCCTGAGGTCGAGAGTTCGAGCCTCTCTCACCCCACTTAAATATGGACCTTGTGATGATGAAACGCTCTGTGACAATTTGGGTCATCACATCTTTCACCTGAATCATCAGGTGAAATTGAGCAACTCTGAACCTGGTCTTCTTTTTTTCTTTTTCTGGTTAATTGCAGGCGTGTTGCTAGTGCTACTGCAGATTAATCAGATATACTATTGTTTTCTTTTGACCTTCAGGTACTATTGATTCTCATAGCTAGCTATAACTGAACATTTCTTTCCTGGTTCTCACATATCTCAAACCAAGCTTTCTTCGGTGTAGTACTACAATATTTCACAAAGAACACAGTAAAAATTCACGATAACCAACCAAATTCTCATATATGATTTGCTATCTCCATTGCCTTTTTACTCCCAACACACTCCTCACATATCAATTTATTTATTTATTCCACCACAAGACATCATCATCAAACCCAAAGCCGGTGGCTCTAACCGTGCATGGCCTTGCGGAGCTTGCGGCAGTCCTCCACGCAGGTCGCCGCCGCATCAGCATCAGCAGCGTCCGACTCGCCGTTGACGACGCAGCCCGAGGCCTCCCCGCAGACCCCCGGGCAGCCGCCGCCTATCTGGCCGCCCAGGGCGCACACCACGCCGCAGAGCGGCTTGCAGAACAGCCGGGGGTGCCTCAGCCTGCAGTCGGAGTAGCAGCTGACGTAGCATTTGCAGAACGCCGACCCCGCGTCGGCCGTCGGCAGCTGCTGCGCCGACGACAGCAGGACGGCGAGGAGCACGCAGACGGCCGCAGCCTTCACTCCCGCCTTCTTATTCCCCTCCATTGATGATGATCTATTCTTCCTCAACTGTTGTTGGGTTGCACGTACGACGGCGCCCCTCTTTATATCGAGTGCAGTGGAGGAAGAAGGGTTGCGAGAACAAGTGAAGCAAGCTTCTGTTGCTGCACACGCAATTGGTTCTCGAAGAAGCTTCTCCTGCTGCACATGACATTGTTTCTCGGAGACGATTTTCTCTCCAGAGACAAACTAGCTTGATTCAGGAAGAAGCTTTTCCTTTTGCAGATATGGAAGCTCAGATGCTGTTGCCGCATCAAGGATGGAGTGAACTAAAACACTTTGCTGTTACAACCACCCCTCCCCGTTCCATGAATCGACTGACAAGTTCTATTATCAGTTTTATCATTGCAATGCATTATGCATACATACATATAGAGAGGAGTATGTAGTACGCAAATTGTTCTTGCTCAAGCAATGTACATGCGCGTGCATCTTATATAGATATAGGCTTGTGTGCTAGTTTTCAGGGTTCCTTTTCTGATCCATAAGCCTCTATATTAGGCATACTTGTACAATTTTGCAACGGTGGCATTAATTAGTGGCACCATGTGAAATAATGACCGGTATATCAGCTGCTCAACAACGTCTTGCTCTGATTAAGTAGTTCCTGATGCACATGACATTGTTTCTCGGAGTAGATTTTCTCTCCAGAGATGAGCTAGCTTGATTCAGGAAGAAGCTTTTCCTTTTGCAGATGTGATCAATACATATGGAAGCTCAGATGCTGTTGCCGCAGCAAGGATGGAGTGAGCTAAAACACTTTGCTGTTACAGCTAGGACTTTTTCACTATTCTGACCCTTTCAACAAACTTTGTCATAAAATGAACTCGACGTGAAAATATTTTACGATCTGACCCTTTTAGCAACGCCACAGCCCGCGGCGTTTCTGCCCAACATAGAAACGCCGAGGTAGCTAGCATTTCTGACCAAGAAGAAACACCGAGGTAGCTAGCGTTGTGGACCAGATAAGAAACGCCAAAGGTGCTGGCGTTGCTGCCCATAATAGAAACGCCAAGGGACCATGGCGTTGCTCCCCTTAACAAAAAAGTGACAATAGAAGACCTTGCTCCAAACGCCACACACTTTGGCGTTTCATACTTGGGCACAAACGCCAAACATGCTGGCGTTCCCAGCAACGCCACAAGGGCTGGCGTTTCTACATTGAAACCTAGCTATTTGACCAGCCCAGCAGCGCTGGCTAGTTCGGCGTTTTTAAATAGAGCAGAAACGCCACGGCTAGTGGCGTTACTAAAAGGGTTAGATCGTGAAATAGTTTTTAAAGGAGTTCATTTTGTGCCAAGATTTGCTGAGAAGGTCAAAACAGGAAAAAGCCCTTACAGCTACCCCTCCGGGTTCTGGCGACTAGATGGCGCCGGGTTCTTCGACGCCGGCCAGCGCGCGTGCCCCCGGTGATCGCCGGAGGGTGGGCGGGCGCTTCTAGGCGCTTGCGGGCGATGACAGCGGGGACGACGACGAAGACGGCGGGTGCTCCGGCGGCTCGACGGCCTACTGGCCGACTCCCTTAGATGTGATCTGCGAAGCTTTTGGTCCCGGCTACGACGAGGAGGAGGTGGCAGAGATCGCGGAGGCGGTCGTCCCTCCCGAGGATCCGGCGAGGAACGGTTTTGGTCCCGGGGAAAAGATGGAGCTGCTCCGGCGTATCGTGCATAGGCGGACGGCGGCGACCGCTCCTCGGCCGTGGAAGGGCCCTCTTCCCAAGGTTAGTCTCCCCAAGCTTACTGTGTTTGATTTGGTTAGACCGGAGGCGTGGACAGTTGTGGTCAGAAGGAAGAAGGGAAGCCGTGCGGCGGCCGGCCGGCAGCAGGCGGCACCGGCGGCATCGCTCGGGATGGCGGCCGCTAGGGCGGCGCGTTTGAATTTCCTGTTTGGCGCGGATGGGCCGCCGGTGGCTACTGGGCCATCTTCGGCTGGGTATGAGGCCCAGTGCGAAGAGGCCGCAGTTGGGCCGGGGTCAGTTGGGCTGGGAACAGATGTGGACGCGGCCATATCGACCGACTACGTGCGAGGCGCATGCAGCGATCAATCTCTCTCCTCTGATTCCAACACGCGCCGTAGGGTTTTCGTTCGTCGGAGTCCTCGTCGGCGTGCTGATCGTGGCGGCCGCGCTCGACGCATTCCCCCACTCGAGTCCATGGCTAGACGTGGTGCTGCGGGGAAAAGACCGGCCGAGCCTCCTGGGACTGGCCGCGCCGGGTCGCGCCGCCCTTGGTTGTGCTGCCGCCGGCCTCTACTTTCGGCCGTGGTGCCCTGATCCCTGGGGCCAGCCGTGGCGTGGCACCCTCGGTGGTGCCGACGGCGGGTCTTGGGGTGGCGCTGGCAGGTGCGGCCGCGGGACGTGGTGCCGCGTTGCCTACCGGCTCCCGCGCGCCGGTGCCTGGTGCTTCTGTGCTGGCTCATGGACGTGGCGGCCTCAGTGCAGGACCACGGCCGCCGGCTCCTGGAGTGGCTGGTGGTGCCGCTGGTCGGGGCGGCGCGGCGCCTAAGCCGCTGGCGACGGGGTTGCCGGGGTCAGTTGGTCAACAGCATAGGCCAGCACCGCCGCCTCACCTCGTCGCCAAACCTCCGACTGGGGCTGTGCAAACGCATGTGCCTCCTCAACCCGGAGTGGGCGGGGCTAATGCCGCGCCACGCGGGCAATGGGGAGATGATGGATTCAATGCCTATGGGGCGGGTCTGCACCGTGGCTCGTCATCGACGGGCGATGGTCGAGGTTACGCTTGGCAGAGCGATGGCTCGGCTGAGAGACCGTTCTTGGGTCCCCAGGGTGGTTTTGTTGAGGGGGCTTCTGGCCCGGGATTTAGACAGCGAGGAGGTTTCCACGGTCATCATGGTGGTCGAGGTGGTCGAGGTGGCCGGTACCGACCACGACAACCTCCCCCACCTGTTGTCGATCAAATGGCCGTTGATAGGCCTGTTGAGGAGACGATACTGTCCGGTCAAGCTTTGGAGGTGGTGTCGGCGATAGCTAATGCTGAGTTACCCGGGGGTGACACCATGTTGACTGCATCAGTGAATGTTTCAGATAAGGCTGATTCAGAGAGGGCGTCCAAATGGGCGCGTAAGAAAGAGAAAATGTTGTGCTATCGATGCGGAGGCAAGGGTCATTTCATTGCTGAGTGTGTGGCTGAGCTGTGTGGCACTTGTGGCAAACCGACACATGATACGGGGGATTGTCCGTTTCTGCGAGATCAGGCATCGTCTCTCAGGATGTATGGAGTGTACTGTGCTGAACCAACGTTCTTTGAGTCTCCTTCTGAGAACGAGGCTCCTGACGAGACCCTGAGTTTGACTACTGGGATAGTTAAAGTTACCAGAGGAGAGGCTGAAGGAGTTAGCCCCAGGTGATTTTCAGTGGGAGCTTGTTAATCTTGAGGACAAATTGTTTAGGGTTGAGTTCCCTTCTGTGGAGGATCTTCATCGACTTCTGAGTTTTGGATGTGCAAAGTGCCGGGTACCGATGGTGTGCTTGAGTTCCATGAGTGGAAGAGAGTCTAGCCTCAGGGTAAGCCTTTGACTCAGGTGTGGCTGCGTTTCTCTGGGGCCCCATCAAAGCCCATGCAGGATGCTCGGGTGGTGGCTAGTTTGGGTATTCTGGTGGGGAGACCGGAGCGAGTGGATATGGATTTCACCAGAGCTCACGGGATTGCCCGACTATTGGTCAGCGTCCTGGACATTGAGTATGTGCTCGAGGTGGTCAAGTGGGCATATCGAGGACAGGTATACACCCTCGCGATTGCGTTTGAAGATGAGACTTTGTTCGCCGAGGCGGCTAACGGGACTGATTCTGATATGCACGAGGGAGACGACGGCTCGGGGCTTAAGGAGGCGCCGGTTGATGATACTGGTCGAGAGTCATCTACCGCACCAGGAGTTGTATCTCAGATGTCAGGGGATGGTACGATGATGTCTACTACACAACCTTCTTCTTGTAGACGTTGTTGGGCCTGCAAGTGCACATGTTTGTAGGACAGTAGCAAATTTCCCTCAAGTGGATGACCTAAGGTTTATCAATCCGCGAGAGGCGCAGGATGAAGATGGTCTCTCTCAAACAACCCTGCAACCAAATAACAAAAAGTCTCTTGTGTCCCCAACACACCCAATACAATGGTAAATTGTATAGGTGCACTAGTTCGGCGAAGAGATGGTGATACAAGTGCAAAATAGATAGTAGATATAGATTTTTGTAATCTGAAATAATAAAAACAGCAAGGTAACAAGCGGTAAAAGTGAGCGTAAACGGTATTGCAATGATAGGAAACAAGGCCTAGGGTTCATACTTTCACTAGTGTAAGTTCTCTCAACAATAATAACATAGATAGAACATATGACAAGCCCTCAACATGCGACAAAGAGTCACTCCAAGGCCACTAATAGCGGAGAACAAACGTAGAGATTATGGTCGGGTACGAAACCACCACAAAGCTATTCTTTCGGATCGATCTATAAAAGAGTTTGTACTAGAATAACACCTTAAGATACAAATCAACCAAAACCCTAATGTCACCTAGATACTCCATTGTCACCTCAAGTATCCGTGGGCATGATTATATGATATGCATCACACAATCTCAGATTCATCCAACCAACATAAAAGTACTTCAAAGAGTGCCCCAAAGCTACTACCGGAGAGTCAAGAACGTGTGCCAACCCCTATGCATAGGTTCCCAAGTGTCACGAAACCCGCAAGTTGATCACCAAAACATACATCAAGTGGCACATGATATCCCATTGTCACCACAGATAATCACGACAAGATATACATCAAGTGTTCGTAAAAGACTCAATCCGATAAGATAACTTCAAAAGGGGAAACTCAATTCATCACAAGAGAGTAGAGGGGGAGATCCAACTACAATAGCAAAGCTCGGGATACATCAAGATCGTGCCATAGAAGAACACGAGAGAGAACACGAGAGAGAGAGAGAGATCAAACACATAGCTACTGGTACATACCCTCAGCCCCGAGGGTGAACTACTCCCTCCTCATCATGGATAGCGCCGGGATGATTAAGATGGCCTCCGGTGATGGAATCCCCCTCCGGCAGGGTGCTGCAACAGGGTCCCGATTGGTTTTTGGTGGCTTCAGAGGCTTGTGGCGGCGGAACTTCCGATCTATCTTCTGTTCTGGAAGTTTTAGGGTACATAGGTATATATGGGAGGAAGGAGTACGTCGGTGGA